>NC_069734.1:8765640-9065640 GCF_027358585.1 Pangasianodon hypophthalmus | reverse complement strand
CTGCCATCATATATTATGCGTACCACATACACGATGGTAACCATATACATGCATATATACAGACCCACTCATAAAAATCTCTTTTTGTCCCAGGAATGTCTCGTCATATAAGAAAACTCAAAAGATATTCAGTCTTTCACTGCAAAAGATGTATGTATTTACCCTTCATATAATGGTAAAATATTATATGTCCACCTAAAGTTTTGATGTATTTCAAACTATTTGTATGAAAATGTTTTAAATCAAACTCGTGAAAGGAATAACACATGATGGACTGGGCTGTTATACAAACATAATACACCGGGGTGGTGTGCTATTGTCAGGAATGTAGAGTTGAGATGGATGCAAGTGCAGTAAAAGGCTTTTTATTCAAAGGGCAGGCAGACAAATCCAAAACGTTAGTCAAACTCGCGAAAAGGAAGCAGGCAGAGGTCAGGTGATCTACAAACAGCAATAGCAGGGATAAAGTGAAATACACAAACTAGGGAACAGAACAAGGTCTAGAACAGGAGAATCGCACCACAGAACAGAAACGGCTCTGTAGCGTCAGGTAGGCAAACACTGAGCAATACTTCGTGCCAAACAAAGACACACAAGGGTTTAAACACACAAATTAATCAAAGGGAAAACTAAGAACAGGTGCGAGTGGTAAGGGCACATGAGGAATACAAACAATGACAATACAGGGGAAGAGACAGGGCATGAATCAAACCAAAGCACATCTGGCAAAATAAAGAAAAACACATGACAACATGGAAGCTCTTGGGGGAAATTCCTGACAGCTACTACCCTGAAGTGTGCTTTTTTTTTTTTTTTTTTTTGTATAACAGCATGGTCTGAAGTGTGTTAATCTACTTAAAACTCAGCAATTTGTCAACAATTACAATTTTTAATTTATATTGCACTTTCCAAAGGTTTACATCTGTAAGACTCAAACTGCAAAGCATTGTAACAGGTACTGACTTGTTCCATCACCTGCATCTCATTTTCTCTCAATTGAATTTAATGAGACAAAAAACGCAGCTTGGAATTTTATCCAAAAAAAAAAAGTGTAAACTCCTCTGTTCTGCTGGGAAACTTTAAAAAGCACTGTGACTGTTACAAAGAGCTGTCTTGAATGGCTCCTTCCATAAATGTTGCATAAACATCTCTTAACGTAAAACTTCACCACATCAATAATTACGTTTTTCTTTTTTAAACAACAACAAAGTTAACATCCATTTATTATTACGCTTAGATTACGTGGACTGTCCTTCATACAAGTCCCTGTGTTACTATAGAAACAGTAACATATTCTAACAAATGCATTCATTTGTCTCATTCACGTTCCAGCCAGAAATATTGTCCAGGCCATGCTGTTACATAAAATTAATCCACACCATGGACCAATCAGATTGGAGAATTCAACTGTGTTGTGGTGTAATCATCTTTAATGTATTAATTTTCCAAATGATCTTGCATCTACATATTCAACAAACATTGTATAATCCACATATTGCATACATGAATGCACATGTTGGCTTGATACAAATTACAGCTCCTGGAACAAGCCAAACTAAATTGGATTTAGATGTGCATGTCAATGCAACTCACCACACACACACACACACCCTATCTCTCTAAAACCTCATTGCGCTGTGACTTTGGATGGGCCGGGCAGGAATTCAGATTGAATTCTAATTTGAATTCTAATCATTCTAATGATTATACTTTCTTTTTATCTCTGAAGCTTTGGTTAAAAAAAAAAAGCACTAGCACCACACATTTGGCTCAAATAAAAGCCCTGGGATGAATGTGATTCCTCCAATGCCAGGTCTATGTCAGCTGTGAGGATTTCTTTAATGGCCTGTGAGCTGCAGATAGAAGGCATCCAGCTCTCAGGCTTATGAGAGCAGACCTCAATGCGCATCATCTGATGAGGTTGAATGAGAGTAGTTCTAAAGTCTGGTAGGTCAGATCTAAGCTGAAACTTGCGGTATATATAGTTTAGCTGCAGCCCACGCAGTAAACGCAGTAAAAAGTCCCCAAACACAGCATTACAGTACAGTGGAGTTTATATAGTCCATCCCTTAAAGGACGTGAGATAATCTATTACAGCATGAACCATAAGTTTGGCTTTGAAGTTTTTCAGTCACCCAGGTCCAATGGTTTGTAGTAGTACACCAAAGCACCTTATATCATTATAAATATCATTAACGAGGGTTTCCAGGTTAGAGGCAAAATTTCTAGCCCAAGTACATCTCAAAATCCACACAAAAACTTTAAACTAGACTAAATTCTTTTTTTTTTCCTTTTTTCACATCCTTTCCATGAAAAAAGGTAATATATACCTCTTTCCTTTTCCCAATTTTTGCAATATATCTTACAATAGAAATGGTTCTTTACATCACAGACACACTGTTGGTATTTTATTAGATTTAATTCTGATTATTTGCTATAAAACAAGACCTTGGTTGCCACAAAGTATTTTTAGACTGGTCCAATCTGGCAACCCCATTAACTGTCCTGTCCTCTGCTCCACCCCAAACATGGGGACGTGTGATTCCTGAGCTGCTGATATATATGATGGGGCTCTGCCCGTCCTCCCGCTTTGGATGAGCCACCACTGACTCCAGCATTTACGTAACGCCACTCTGGTCATCCAAGTCATCATAGACATGCGTATGCTGAGTTATAGAGAAGTCACAAAGTTTACGCTAACCTTACTGGCTAACTTATTAGCATAAAGAGCAGATCCATATGCAATGACCATGGGCAAAACTCCAATAATGGAGCAGAGGGTCAAATGTACTGTATAGTTCTGACCACTCAAAGAATATCAAAGAATAAGTCAGAATAGACTACGTCATGCTAGAATAAGTCATAATAGACTACTATATTATTTTTTAACCTATATATTTATAAGTGAAGTAATAAAAACACACCATGACCAAAACCACAGCAAAAGTTTACAGTTTCCATTTAATAGCTCAGAAGATTTAATGGATTTTCACCCGTTTCATCTAGGTATCAACTGTCGCACAAAGATTCTCCTAAAATTACTTCAGAGAAATAAAATAAGACAAAAAAAAAAAAAATAAATCCATCAGCAGGGTTGTAACACCCAATCTCCTGTTCACAAGAAATTGTTAATCGATGTGTAAAAAACTTTTCTGTCTCTTGTTCACTGGTTAGTTTTTCATGTGATGATATTTTAAGTGCTTCACAGTAAAATCAAGTTAATGCAATTTTAAATGATTGATAAAAATATATTCTTAACATGTTCGTATGACTTTACTAGATTAACTTGGTCACATAAAACCATGAAACACTTAATGTGAACGATCAATAAGTAAACCTGTGTATTTAGCATGCTCAAAAAGTATTTAGCATACATTTTATACCTGTATTACTACATCTAAATCTAAAATAATAGTTGGAATGTATAGTGGACATAAGAAAGTCTCCATACCCCTGTTAAAATGGCAGGTTTTTGTGAAATTGCAAAGTACACAAATAAAGTGGAAAAAAAAAAAATCAGAAACATTTTTGAAGAAAAAAAAGAAAAATATAAAAAACCTTATAATAACCTAGTTGCATAAGTATGCACACCCCTAAACTAATACTTTGTTGAAACAGCTTTTGATTTTATTGTACCACTCAGTCTTTTTGGGTAAGAGTCTCACTCTTTCTCACTCTTTCTTGCAAAAACATTCTAGATCTTGTCTATCAACTTGTAAGGGCATCTGCTGTGCACAGCCCGCTTCAGGTCACCCCACAGATTTTTAGTTGAATTTAGATCTGGACTCTGGCTAGGCCATTTGAAAACGTTGATCTCCTTTTCGTTAAGCCATTTGTTGATCTGAATGAATGCTTTGGGTCATTGTCATGCTGACCGAAGGTGAAATTCCTTTACATTCAGCTTACTAGCAGACACCTAGTGTAATATTTTACACTAAAATTGACTGATAGCTATATTTTTCTTTAAGTACTTAATCTAGCATTTCAAACATACGCTAGCGTACTTCTTAGTAAACTCTCCAAATATACATTAGTAAGCTTCTACTGTAGTTAATGTAGTAGCATATTTGAATGAACTTGACATGCCCTATATGGCCAAAAGTTTGTGGACAAAAGACCCTTACACCCATATGTGCTTTTTGAACATGTCATTTCAGATTTCGTTCCCTTTTGCTATTATAATAGCCTCTATTCTTCTGGGAAGGCTTTCCACTAGATTTTGGAGCGTGGCTGTGGGGATTTTTGTTCATTCAGCCACAGCATTAGTGAGGTCAGGCACTGATGTTGGGTGAGGACGTCTGGGGCGCAATCTGCATTCTAGTTCATCCCAAAGGTGTTCTGTGGGTTTGAGGTCACTCAAGTTCTTCCACTCCAACCTTGGCAAACCAGGTGTTCATGGACCTTGCTTTGTGAACGGGTGCATTGTCATGCTGGAAGAGGTTTTGGCCTCTTGGTTCCAGTGAAGAGAAACTGTAATGCTACAGCAAACAAAGATATTCTAGACAATTCTGTGTTTCCAACTTTGTGGCAACAGACTGCAGAAGGCCCACATAAGGGTGTGATGGTCAGGTGTCCACAAACTTTTGTCCATATAGTGTATCTTGGCAGATCTGAGAACAGTGTGTAAATTTGTTGAGATCTCTATTGAAACTCATAAGACATTTTTTTTTTTTTCAGGAAAAAGACAAGAATCTTAAGCAGATGTATTCCTTTTATCTCACTGCTGTCTAGAAAAAACTATAGAGATAATAAGGAGATCTTTTTATATTTTATATAAACATCTAAACAGCTTTTTAAAATTGTTCTAAAAGCCCTTTCCCTCCTCTTTCTTTCTGGTGTTCCCTGAATTTCTTTCCCCTTCTTAAGCACTTATTTATCACTGCTCCTCTCACCTTCTATCCTCTTGAGAAGTGATTAGCCAGCCTATCTGCACTAGCTCATCTTAGGGCCTTTTTAATTAAGTATCAGCAATATCTGCTGAATCATCATGGACCTACCTGCTTACCATTGTCTGAATTAATGTGGGATGAGTGGGTTCAGGAGGTCTTATACAGGACGTGCCAAGATGAGAAGACTCAGAATTGCTATTCTGACCTGAGAAACATTCTGTTTGAGTTCCACTTATAAATTGGTCCTATTTTATATTAAATGACTCCAATACTTGTGAAGTTACACTGAAACTAGAGAGGTGACTATAATTTAACTGTTGAGAATGCATGCGCTGTTATAGATGGATTACAGTAATTTATACCACAGCACTATTGATTTCTTGAATCTGATTGGTCAGAGGGTATTGATTACTTTTCTAGAACAGCAGCACTGACTGTAGTGCCAGTTCAAATCACAGGTTTCTATTAATGTGCTCATTTTAATTCACAGTTGTTTCTATAGTAACACCTCATTGTATAGTGAATACTCCACATAATCCAACCCTTATTAATTGACAAAAAAGTTGCTGACATTGTTGATATCATGAAGCTATCTGTAAGGATAGATGTCTATTCAACATTTATGGAAGGAGTTTTCTCTCATGGGGAATCATTCAGAAGAGAAGACTTTCTGGTTAGAAAAACTGATAAAAAAAAGAATAAAAATTGCAATCATTGACAGATTGCTGTGGTATAAGAGGTATGTTTTCTTCCTTAACTACAGTTTTGGTTTGTGTACTTATACTATACAACCAAAAGTATGTGGACACCCCGTGTAATTATTGAGTTTAGGTGTTTCAGCCACGCCCATTTCTAACAGGCGCATACAATCAAGCACATAGAAATGCAATCTCCATACGTAAACACTCGCAGTGTAATGGGTTGTACTGAAGAGCTGAGCGACTTCAAATGTGGCACTGTCGTAGGATGCCACCTTTGGATGCCAGACCAATGTGCAAAATGTAAAATGGGTAGTCAAAATAATGCTTTGTCACACCGAATACTTTGCTTGATTGCTTTTTCCTGTTCCTTCTGTCTACCTTCCTCTTTATCCTTTGTCCTCTGTCCTCCTTCTATTTCTCTCAGAGTCTGTCTAATAACACATCACCTTTTCTATGTTTTTTTTTTCTTTTCACTTTTTTCACTGTCTGACTAGTTTGGTCCCTTTTGTGCTCTCCATGGGGGCATACTGCTGAGAAACAGCAGGGGAGAGAGACACAGAAATGTCTTCATGGTGTATTAGAGGCCTTCTTCTCTCATCTGCTGTGTGGTCCCCTCTGGAGTGTATTCCTGGATTAGAGCCAGGATGTTCTAGACATGAGAACATCAGTGGCTGATTGACTTCTCCAGATCTGGGGCCTTTCTCTTCAGCCTCGGGCATGTAGGTGAGCGCTGTCATTTTCTAAAGAGGAGTGGAATGTACAAGGCAGAAGGTTACTGCTGAAATAAAAACAGTTCTTAGTGATGAGACAAGAGCCGCTGCTAACTTGACTGAGAGAACACACAGTCCAAAAAAACAAAACAAAACAAAAAGACCCCTCTCATTTGTCCACTGGATTAGAAGTGGGAACAGCCGTTTGTTGTTAACTAATTCTAAAGTATCAAACAGTGAAGCAAATTTGATTTGAGAATTTTGACTACTCTCTTTTTATCTTTTTTACTTGCATGGTCATTTATTTATTTGGTGTGTTTCTTCTGAGATCCATTTGAAGTGTTGAGAGTCTAGACATCTGATTACAAGAACTTTTTTTTTTCTTTCGCACACATATGCATGCACACTGAGGAAGATGAGTTGTATGTGCATGGCTGAATTATCAGGGCTTCTTCCACTATCAAAGAATTCATCAAAGAATTCAGCAAGATGGAACTGATTCAAGAAGAAGTCAATTATAAAACAAAGATTAACCTCAGCAGGGGGTTTTGTTTGCCTCCTTTATTTTTCCTTTCTGCTCCATTTTCTCCTTATATACATACACACTATGTACAGTATTCATTTTGGATAATGACAGCATGGTAGGGGTGTAATGGAAAGCCACTGTTTATTGTTTCAGATATTTAGAGCCCAAGCTCTAAAGGTTCATTGTGTGTTTTCTTTAAAAAAAACAAAAAAAAAAAAAACTTGTTTCTCAGATTTTTGATATGCAGGATCTTTGTCCATAATGCAACAAATTTGACAAAGTTACCAAACAGGAAGTGAGGGCATATTTCCAACAGTGTCTGGTCATAAATCTCATCTTTCAGCACACCTCCCCTTTGAGACCTGCCTCATCTATAAGGCCAGTTTACGATAGACATAGTCCAGGATGTGACATTTTTGTTTACTGTAAATTTGCCACAGCGGATAGAAATGGATCTTTCCTCTGCCTGATTTGTTTTGGAATAAACTTGTTTTACACAGCACTCATGGCTGTGAGGATATTTAGCAATCAGAAAACAAAAATCATTAACAAGTATTAGAAAGCACAAAACAGACAAATTTTTTTCCTCTGCTTTAGTAACATATAGTTAATTAAACAAATTACCAGGATTTCATCATCTGGTACATGGTTTATGACTGGTGCTTTCCAGACTGCCATATGTCCTGGTGGGACACGTATTTAATCAAATTCAAATTAAATTAAATAATAGTAATCAAATTAAATCAGCATTTTATTTAGCTTTGTATAATACATTTTAACATTTCAAATGAAAAGGGCACTTGGTGGTAAGGAGACACAGTTTGTAGTTGCATGTATTTTTGCCTGGATATAATGAGTAGATTTAATAAATCTATAAATAAATACTAAAAAAAAGTATGATAAGGCCACGGTGAACTTACACGGTCCTGCTGTCATAAACATTAAGTTCTCCAATTCTAACCTATCAAAATTAATTAATACTGATGTACAATGCAATGAACATAATAATCTACACAAATACATACCGAGGGTATGAGACATAGAAGGAAGTTGCTATTAATTTTTAACTTTTCTAGCACTTTGAAACATACAGTAGCTTGAATTGGTAATGTTGTTATTGCTAGCCAGGTGGATACATTAAGCGTGTTAAATGGCGATCTAGCTTCTGGTGTTCTATTACATAGCAGTCTAATAACATTTACTGTGTTCAACAAACAGTATACAATAAATAACCATTTAACTATAAAAACTTACTGTCAGCTAAAGTTCTTAACTCACACAGGGTTTTCAGAGTTGTTCTAACAAATGTGCCAAGACCACATAAACCTCTCCTTCTCCTTAACATGACTAAAGTCTCAGCATAAATAATGTTATTAATGCTATGAATTTCCATTTCCAACAGCACCACGTCCTCTCTGACAGCCAGGTAGGTTCCGCAGTAGAGTTAAGCATCACAGATGTGATCTGCATCCAGACCCTTCTCCATATTTTGCCAATGATATGATGTATGTAGTAGGTAATTTGTATAATTCACAAAATAGTAAAATTGCTCAGAACTTTTGAACCATTCTCAATCAAATAATTCTTCTTCTTTGTCTTGATTGCACGAGTGTTCTCGATGTAACAAACTTCTCATTTGCCAAGCAGGAAGTCAGCCATTTTGAATTATAACAAAAAACAGTTTTTTTTCTTCTTCTCCTTCTCCTTCGAATCTTATTAAATAAGGATCATGGCATCATGAGACCCACCTGAATAAAACCTGTTTCTCAGATTTCTGATATGTGGAACAGTTCGTCTATAACACATACATATTTGACAGAGAAATCACCAAACAGGAAGTGAGGGCATGTCTTGGCAAAGGTGTGATGTATTCAGACAAAACTTTGGACCTGAGAAACAGACCATATTCCATATTTAGACCAAGTTTTGTCAAAATTAATATAATTCGCAAATGAAAATAAAACTGCTCATAACTTTTGACCTGCTTAGAATCAAACAACGATTCTTCTCTCTGTTGATTCCGTGAGAAGTGCTGAGTGTTCTTGATGTATCAAATCTCTGATTTTCAAAACAGCAAGTCATCCATTTTGAAATTACAGGTTTTTTTTTTTACACTCACTATGCCATGAAAGTAAAAACCTTCCACATGGATACATTAAGCCTGTTAAATGGCGATCTAGCTTCTGGTGTTCTATTACATAGCAGTCTAACAATATTTTTTTTTTTTTTTTTTGGTAACATCCATTTGATCACAGCCCCAAACCACTATACTCTTAACTAGATACCATAGATTCTGGCAAGCTTTCTAAAGTACAGTACAGTACAGTACAGTACAGTAAAGTAAAGTAAAGTAAAAAGTATTTAGTTACACCCCTACCGCATAGGCACAGTTTACTCAAATTATTTTAGTTTATTTTTTGACTCTTGCTTATCCATTTTGACTAACTAGGCCCATCTCTCCCTCTCTCTCTCTCTCTCTCTCTCTCTCTCTCTCTCTCTCTCTCTCTCTCTCTCTCTCTCTCGCTCCTGCTCTCTTGCACCCACTCAGCTGCCACTTGGAAGTCATATGCATTAGTGTTTTTATGAGCCTCAGAGTTCAGACTAATTCACTTTAATCACAGCCTTTTAAAACGTACCAGCTCTCAAGAGAAAAGAAAAGACAGCATTTTCAAGACATGCTTTGTGAAATGAAATGCTTCATGAAATGTAACCATTCATTGTCCATCAATCTTCTGCCTTTCTAAAAAGAGAAAGAAGCACAACATCATGGTAAAATGTTTGAAATGACTTTGAGAATATTGTTTTGTCCCTGGCAGGTTTGCTCTAAATGCAAAATTTCAGAATTGGCCCACATTTTATTCGCAAGTGGAAATTGGAATTGAACTGGCCACACCATGAGAATTTCAAATGGAATATGAATTGGCTCTGTGCATGTGACACTTCCACATTTGAATTTTCTAGTAACCAAAGAGTGGCGAAACAAAAGAAACACTTTATGCACTTATATTAGGGCCCTAAATGAAAAATACATTTAAAATAAATTTAAAAAATTTCTGTGATGTGTGAGAAATGTTACCACAATGAGTGTGTGTAGAAGCCTCCACAGGATGAGGACTACTACTGTCTACTATATGCAAGTGTAAAATGAATGTAAAAGTAGTTCTTTGGTATTTAAATGTAATTTTAATTATTTACATTTTGTTTATTTGCATTTTTACTGCTTTATTCATTTCCTGGCTTCATGCATAACTGCTTGGACTATGTAAAAAAAAAAATTAATAAAATATGAGCTGTTACAGCTGGAGCTCTTTGACTGAATAAATCATCAGTGTGCCCAAGGAACAGTGTGGGTATATGTCCAATGAATTCACAACAAACTCCAGTCACAGGCTCTATACTACATACAGTGTGTGTGTGTGTGTGTGTGTGTGTGTGTGTGTGTGTGTGTGTGTGTGTGTGTGTGTGTGTGTGTGTGTGTGTGTGTGTGTGTGTGCATCCCAGCCCACATCCCAGCATAAATTATTATTATAATTATAAATCGACTTATAATACAACTTTATAATGTTAAAATCTGCATCAACAGTATGTACATACATTTCATCATCCTCATCTTCAGTAACTATCTCAGCCTGGTTCAGATCACGGTGGATCCTGTGCCTATCCTGGGAAAACCCGATGTGAGGTGGGGAAACTCGGAATGGATTACACGACACCATGCACACACATATTCTCAACTCATTCACACCAAGGAGAACTTTTAGAGTCACTAAACCTAAAGTCACTACACCTCCCTGCAATTCTTGACCTAATTCTTGCATTCAATTTCAAGAACTGAATTGGAATTTAACAGATACTCTCATTTCTGTGTGAAAAGGTGCAGAATCCTGCTTCCTGCTTCAAGTCTTATAATGTTATTTATTTATTTATTTATTTTTTAAATTAAACAATCAAGCTATAACAATTCAATAAGCTTCAAGCAGCTTAGAATGGTCTAAGAGCAAATAATGGGTTTCTGAAGTTTCAGAGAGGATTAATGGCTTATTATAAAGATAGTTTCTTTTCTAAAAAAAATCTTTATTGGCTGAGCCATGTTCCAAACCGTTGATATACACATCACAATAATTGAATTCTGTATAAATGCCCCAGGTTTTAAACCAGTAAAATTGTTACTACTAAAGCCATAGTTCTGTTTGAGGAATTCTCTAATCTTGGTGTGTTATGTTGCTTATCAGCCAAAGCTTACTACATTGCATTGTGGAAGATATGTTTTTTTGTGAATATTATTACTAATGAAGCAAAACATTTATTGACCACTGCATTACATCTTATTGTTTTTGTCTTACAGTGATTTTATCATGGGTAAGGGGATTTTAGGCACTCTGCTTCATTCCTAAGAACCTATTTAAGAACATCCTTACCTATGGGGAAAAAAAAAAAAATCACTGTAATGCACACTCTCTCATGGCCTGTGAACTCTCTTTTCCATACACATATAGCTTCATAAAGTCTTGCGACTATTATTTCAATTCCATGAACAGGAAAGAAAGTGATGAGAGATATTTCTGTGAGTGTGCATGCATGAGAGAAGGAAAGAAAGAACGAGAACGAGAAAGCCAGAGAGAGAGAAAACAAAATTGTCTGATATGACAGCATTTCAGGGAAGCGGGTTTAGGTAGAACAGTTGCCATGACGATAAGTGTTTGTGTGTGTCTGAGGAGGTCAGTCTGAATGTGTTTGACTGTCATCACATCAGACAGCACACACTTCTTTTGTCAGAGGTGAACATCCACGGGGAGTGGTTCACACTTACCTCTCCCACACTCTCTCTACTGAGTTCACAGCATTATGAATGCAAACAACCACTTCTGGATATGATTATCATTTCTTCTAGACTATATTAAGCATTTTTGCCCACTAGCAGGTGCTGTTGCTTATGTAGTAAAGTGATGTATGTGTTATATATATTTTTTTGTACTGTAGTCACATTGATCAAATAAACCAAAGCTCATGTGAATTACAAGGTTTCAGGATTGAACATTGTTATATGACATTTTTTCAGCCATGACAGGAGTTGGATAAAGAGTGTAGTATAAAGCAAAATACAGTGCTACAGTAATAGGACAAAAACTAAAGAGTCAGTAAAAATATAATACAAATTTTAGAAGCTAAATTCAAATATGCCTATAAGCATATACAAAATATTATTCATAGAGCGAAGCATAGTTGTTGGCATACTATTTTGATAGTATGGGATTTGAGACACAACCAAAGCAAGCACATTAACGAACTCAACATTAACTCAAGGTGACAGGTGAAAAGAGCCTGAAGAAATGTGCCATTTGCTGCAAAAAAATCCCTTAATTTGTTCCCCAAACACAAAACTCTCCATTACATTTGACCTGCAAATGATATGCTTGTTTTCACAGCATTACTGTATTCTCAGCTAGAGTCGGATATTGTTTAAAACATTTTGATACTCAAGCAGATCCTATACCTCTAGTTCAGATCAATTCCCATACATTCAATACATCCAATGCTGAAACCAAAATGATGACAGTCACTTTAATAGGAACACATGTACATCTGCTCATTCATGCAATTATCCAATTAGCTACTCATGTGAAGGCAGCACAATACATAAAATCATGCAGATACAGTTCAAGAACTTCAGTTAGTGTTCATATCAACATAAGAATAAGCAAATAAAAATGTGATCTCAGTGACTTTGACTGTGGTATACTTGTTGGTACCAGACCACATCAGAATATTTCAGAAACTCCATGTGCAACAGTTTCTAGCATTTACACAGAAAGGTGTAGAAAAACAAAACAAAACAAAACAAAAAAACATCCAGTGAGCAGCGGTTCTGTGGAAATGCCTTGCTGATGAGAGAGGTCAGAGGAGAATGGCCGGACTGGTTCACATTGACAGGAAGGCTAAAGTAACTCAAAAAACCACTCTTTACAACCGTGGTGAGCAGAAAAGCATCCCAGAATGCATAGCATGTCTTAAAGCAAACTTTAAGGCAGTAAGAACAGAAGAACAGGAATAGATTCCAAGAACAGGAATCTGAGGCTACAGTGAAAAAGACCAGATGACGTTTTTTTCCAATCTTCAGCTATCACTTGTGGAAGTTGTTTGCCTTTTTTATTTTCCTTTTAAATTTTTGATCCTTAAAATAGCTTTAATGATCCTTTATGATGTTTTTTTTCCTCCAAGGTATCAAAAATCGGCACCAAAATGTCTGTGCTAGAGAAATGCCTTGGTTGGATCCTTTAGCATAGTGATTTTCAGAACTTAGCCCTATTCTCAACAATGTCTTTCTATAAAGTTAGTGTACAGAATGTTTCCATAGATCTGTAATGCATTCTGGGAAATATTTCACAATGGATAATATATTACAGAATTTTGTTAGTGATCTACAACCAGCGCTATGCCTGCTGTCTGGGAAAGGTTCAGGAGCATCCGCAAAAGGACCACCGGGTTTTTAAATAGCTTCTTCCTTCAGGCTGTGAAGATCATTAATGTACAGTGAGGTTTAGAAGACTGGGTCAGAGTGTTTCCAAAATGGCAGGTCTTGTGGGGTGTTCCCAGTATGCAGTGGTTAGTACCTATTTAAAGCGGTCTTAGGAAGGACAACCGGTGAACCGGCGACAGGGTCATGGCTCACTGATGCACGTGGGGAGTGAAGGCTTGCCTGTCTGGTCCAATCCCACAGAAGACACACTGTAGCACAAATTGCTGAACAAGCTAATGATGTTTATGATAGAAAGATGTCAGAACACACAGTGCTGCACAGCTTGCTGCGTAGCCACCGGTCAGAGTGCCCATGCTGACCCCTGTCCTCCACCGAAAGCACCTACAATGGGCACGTGAGCATTAGAACTGGACCATGGAGCAATGAATGAAGGTGGCCTGGTCTGATGAATTACATTTTCTTTGACATCATGTGGACAGCCAGGTGCATATGCAACACTTACCTGGGGAAGAGATGCACTATGGGAAGAAGGCAACCCGGCAGTTGCAGTGTGATGCTCTGGGCAATGTTCTGCTGGGAAATCTTGGGTCCTGGCATTCATGTGGATGTTACTTTGAAAAGTACCACCTACCTAAACATTGTTGCAGACCAAGTACACTCCTTCATGGCAATGATATTCCCTAATGGCAGTGGCCTCTTTCAGCAGGATAATGCATCCTGCCACACTGCAAAAATTATTCACGAATGGTTTGAGAAACATGACAAATAGTTCAAGGTGTTGATTGGCCTCCAAATTCCCCAGATCTCAATCTGCTCGAGCATGTGTGGGATGTGCTGGACAAACAAGTCCGATCCATGGAGACCCCACCTCGGAACTTACAGGACTTAAAGGATCTGCTGCTAACATCTTGGTGCCAGAT
The DNA here is from genome assembly GCF_027358585.1 of Pangasianodon hypophthalmus. Taxonomy (NCBI): domain Eukaryota; kingdom Metazoa; phylum Chordata; class Actinopteri; order Siluriformes; family Pangasiidae; genus Pangasianodon; species Pangasianodon hypophthalmus. The sequence goes on along the minus strand of NC_069734.1, from coordinate 9,051,416 downwards.
ACCACAGCACACCTTCAGAGGTCTTGTGGATTAAATTAGACAACTAATTTAGCCATTAGCTAGGTGATGTATCTTGCTGGCTACTGCTAGTAAACTGTAGCATAAACTCATTATATTCCTTCGTGAGTCAATTAATTAATAGCCACTCTGTGAGGATAGGGGGTTATGCTAGAGCTATTTATTCATTATTTTTTTTAAAAATCTGATTTTCAGAGAAAAAGCCACTTGAGACTTTCATAGACACTCAGGAATAATACATAATTGCCTGAAAATAATAAGGTATAGGACTATTAATTAGAGTGATAATAGGTTTGAAAATATATGAACCATTTTAAATGCTAAGCCTAGACTGAGATCATCATTATGTAACACATATGAGTAGGTTTTAATGCTTGCTTTTAATAATTGTATATGACCTACATTACCAGAAAAATCATAGCTGCAGATGGAAGGAGCTGCAGTAGCTCAGTGGTTACCGAAGAACCACAGGTCAATCATTTCTCTGTATTACTCATATCATTTTATCATAAATTAAGATTATGGTTAAAAAAATAAGTAATTTTTCACATACAACTCTGTATAATCTGGCTTTAATTCAGCATCATTGCTGAATCACACAGCATTGCTCTGCATTTCTAACAGTTTCATTCTCTACCAAACCTGTCTTACATTCTTTACTTTTCTCATATTTTAGTGATCTAACACTCCAAAGTGCCTTTCATGAAAGTACAAAGTGCATTTCAACACATTTCATGAAAATTTAGCAAAGACTATTTTAAACGGTATTATCTTTAGACCATTTATGGCATTGAACAAAAGTAATGTTCTGAGAGTATTTTGCAAAAAGTAGAGAGTGAAACACAATGACATGCTGTCAGAAAGCATCTAATGCTCAGGTTTCTAGTGAGATAACGCCAGACATCAGGCTGTGTAAATGTACTGATTTAGAGAGAGGTTTCATCAATGAGACTTCTCCTGCAGCTAAATTCTCATGAAGGAAATACTGTGAAGGCCACCCCTCATTGCCTGCTTTACCTAACATGCACACGTTCATTCATTCATTCATTCATTCATTCATTCATTGATAAGCACTTGATCATGGTCGCAGTGGACCCAGAAGCTATCCTGAGGGGTGCAAAGTGGGAATCTACCCTGAATGAATAACAGGTTTATCGCAACACACAGTCTTTCACAAACTCATTCACAGCTAGGGACAATTTGGAGTCACCAATTCACTTGCTGGCCTGCTTTTAAGAGATGGGAAAAGGCTAAAAAACTTAGAGGAACCCCATGCAGACACTGTGAGAACATGTGAAATTAAACACAGACAGAAACCTGAGGTCAGGATCGATTCGAGGACCCTGGAGCTGTAAGGCAGCAATGTTACCACCCCCATGCTGCCCCACATACACACATTAACAATGCTAATAACAATAGTTGAAAATAATAGTGTTATTTTGGTGTTCCTAATATATATATATATAATAGCCAGGTGTGGATATGCAGATGTACTTTTACCATATTAGTCTCTGTTTCCCACCATATGTGACAGTGTGTCAAAAAATTCAGAGTGTGGCATAGTGTGACAACCTATGCATTGAGCAACATGGGGACATGGAGGTGATGTAACTGAAAAAAATATTGAGGCCATCAACTGATGATCCTGGTGTTAGAGGGTCAGCTATGGTGGGAGGTTTTATAAATGACTTTGGATGTTACGGAAGGAATCCATATGGAACCAGTGGCACTGAGCATGCATTAACAATGCCTTAGTGGCTCGCTACAGCCTTAGTCAGTGCGGAGGCCTGTATGGTTTTAGTTGCATTAGGCGTGTTGGCTAGGCTGAAGGACGAGCAGGGTAATCCGTAGAAAATAAGCTACACGGCTAGGACCTGATGAGGCCAGACTGGGTTGCCTGGCCGACGGTCTGATTTTTAAAAGACCCGAAACACCAAATGACCCCAGAAACATCAGTGATGTGTTCAAGTGCGTCAATAAAATGAGTATTTTAAAATTAATTTACTGGAAATTTTTAAATCCTGAAATGATGTGCTTTTTTTGGTGGGTACAAACACACCATGCTTCTCCACTGGAGGAATGTGTGGTTATATGTACTATTTTCTCTGTTTTGCTTCCTCATCTTTCACATCCATCATTTTAACTTTTCATGTTTTCCCTCTCTTATTTTACAGCTAAGGGTATAAAGCTCTGTTAATGAGAAATATTAATATTTTTTTGTAAGATTTGACCTCTCAGTTGTGTTACTTTAGTCACTAGTAATATAACAAAATCCACTGCAATGATTCCAGTATTAATAAAAGTTAAACTGTATGTGTGTGTGTGTGTGTGTGTGTGTGGTGCAATAATGTACTTTTGTGCCATTTAAAGTTGTGTGGGAAGTGAGAGCACAAGTGTCAACACAACATGGCGAACACAAACACAACAGAAAGCTCCATCAGTCAATTATTTAATTACCGAAGCACTAATCTACCGCGCTATTGCCTGCTAATCCTGAAATCAATGAAGAGTCAACGTGAGATGTAGAAGTGTTTATCCAAAAAAGAAAACGTCTCTGCAAAGCAACCTAAGATGGAGGAAAATGCAGCAACACGTGGCTAATACTAATGACAAATAAAATCATTAACTAAAACACTGCTTTCATGAAACAAACAAAAAAAGTGAGCTTGCATTTTCATGCATGAGGCAGGGGGCACCAGAGACCTTCCTGCTCCCATGGTCTAACTGGATCCAAAGTTATCTTTCTTCCAATTATTAGGCTCAATTAAGATGTAGAAGGTGTAGAATGAGAAGACTCGCATCAGTATGACATACGCATTGTTTAATCAGTTTTATACATTAACTTAATGGATCCTCTTACCACATCATCTCTACAGTGAGTCCTTAAGGCCAAGTTTCATTAAAATGAAATAAGCTGCAGATAGTTTCAAATAGTTCATAATGAAACTTAGAGTGGAGACTACACAAAACACTCGACAGACAGATGTTTCATATATTTTATTCTGTCCGACTAATTAAACATGTATCTAGCAGTGCATCTGGTACACTCTTATTCATGATATATTGTAAAGAGTCTGTGCCAATAATCAAAACATCAACATAAAACATGATAGCCCCATTAAGTTGTGAACTTATTTCTTATCTTTAACTCCAATTTCAAATTTTTAGATATTGACAAGTTTTAGATATTGAACTTGTTTTTCAGAAATTAAACTTAAGTAATCCATTGTCTTGACTTGACTTTGAGTTGAAACAAATGTTATCTGGAGATGAGTTTACTCATGTTTTTAAGGCAGGAGGTAAACTTTCGTTTCTGGACAGGGGGCCAACCCTTCGCAGGACACAATCGTGCACACACACACACACACACACACACACTCACGCACCCATTCACACACTACAGACAATTTAGAGATGCCAATCTGCCTACTTCGCATGTCTTTAGACTGGGGGAAGAAACTGGAGTACCTGGAGAAAACCCCCAAAGCACTGAACATGCAATCTCCGTGCACACAGGGCAGAGGCAGGAATTAAACCCCCAACCTTGGAGGTGCTAGGCAAACAGGCTAACCTCTAAGCTACCGTGTCCCCCTAGTTAGGTAGATAAATAATCATGGAAACTACTCTCTTTCAACAATTTGGTTTAATAGAACAGTGAAGCTAAATAACTGACAACAAAGTGGTATGCAGATTACTTAGAATCTTACAGATTACCCTTTCCAACAGCAAACTAGCCTCTGGGCAAAACCGCTATAGCAGGGCTATTCAATTAATTCAGAGTCAGAGCCATATTACAAAAAACAGGAAAAAAATCAGGGGCCAAAATGTTTGATGGTGAGGGGAAAAAATAATTTAAGAAAAAATGTCTAACTTGTCTGTTCACTAGGTCTATTTTAATTACCTTTGTAAGCGAAACCAAGTATAATAAAGAGCTGTGTCTCCACAGCCATATGTTTTCAAAGTTCCATATGGAGACACATAAAGCCATTTCCATATTCAAATAACAGCATGCATCCTTACATAGATTTCACTATTTTACATATTAGATGACACTGTACACACATTCAGCATTTAGTACCTAGTAAAAAAAAAAAAAATTAACAACAGCAGTGATGTCAAGGTCATAGGTTGTTAGCTAGCTATTTAATTAATTATTTGTGATTAAGCACATCACATGCTAATTTTTGACTTCTGTATCAAAGAGGTTTACTAGTGGTGCAGAAACCGTTGACCAAAGCTAATGGCCTAGTTGCTAACTTTTCAATTTGAAAGTGGACAAAAGCACTCTCGTCTTGGGCAAACATTTTCTCAGGGATGAATTCTTTTACCTCACCACCTGTTACTCACTGTCATTAAAAATGAATGGGGAACATACAATCTTTTCTTCCTGTGTGAAAAACCATTAATGTGTACAAAAAAAAAGCCATCAGTGTGTACAAAATTCATTTTCATTTCAATATTTGGTTAAAAAATAACAAAGGGCTAATAGAAAAGGCTGGATCTGGCCTGTAGATCCAGTCTTTTTTTATAAGAAACCATTTTTATACCAAATAGATTCATTTACATTATCTTCACTTCATGTCCTTCTTGTATGATATACATCATACATCATGGTTGTCCTTATGGAACTTCTAGGAAATTATTTATTTCTTTATTTCTGAAACATAAGTGTGAGCCATATTGGTATAGTGTTTTAGAGAGAGAGAGAGTCCTTACAATAGACAGGCATTCTCTGATATCTGCAAAACCGTTGGAATAGACTATTAAAAATTTGAATTGTGTTAAATAGCTCAGGGCCATTTGTTTTCCCAAAGTCACTCAGAAATCTGCATTGTTGCCAAAAAAAATCTGTTTTGATTATAAACACTTAATTGGCCCATGAAGACTTTTAGTCGATCTGTTTTTCAGGTCACCAAACCTACGCATTAGTGCCGGATCGTGAACTTTGGCAGTGATACAGGTTTAATTAGTGCTTGTGTCTATTATCTATAATCTGGCACACTAATAATGCTAGAGTATTAACCTAACAGCATGCACGCACTCTTGCATGTTCTATTAAAATTAATGGCATTGTTGTTTTCATTCACTTCATTCATTGGTACCACTTTATATTAAATTTCCCTAACATTATTTACTGCATTCATTAACATAAAAAATGTTTAAACTTGGCATTCATTAATCCTAAGTAATATTAACAAAGCAAGTTAACACACATATTAATTGACATTTGTTAAAAAGTTAACAAAATATACCTGTACTGAATAATGTTTATTTAATCCACGCCTAAAAATAAGTCGGCGTAAATTAATAAAAATAAAATTAATGCATGTAATTTATTTAAATTATTATAATTAGGTAAGATCTGATCTCCAGGTGTGAATGTTAAAACGTGCTATTCAGCCTGAGTTCTGAATTCTGACATTTAAAACATATTAAGTTTCACAATGATCGTTATATAGACATACTTTTACTCATACAAAACCTCAGACGTATTTTGGCATAAGCATTTCATAAATTCTAAAGCATTTCTTTATAAAATATTTATCCAATGCATATGAATATGTTATAAAGGCACTATGCAGGTACCCTTCAAATAATGTGTTACCAAACTTTACAACACTAGTATGAATATTGGACCACAACAGTGCACAGGCACATTTTTTAACCCTGCATATCCCAAAGCATGAGACTTTCTCAGATATAAGATCAGAGTAAATCAGACTTTATACCAGATTTGCTCCAGAGAAATAGTACAAGCTGGGTTATGTTTTTAAATACTTTTGAAATTGTGTTTTCTTTAAAAAGAATTTCACAGGTGTAACTATTCTAAGATAAACTGTAGTTACTTGCCAAGCATACAAAAGTGTTTTGACCTGTCTTTGGGGCAAAACTGTGTAACAGTATATTGATTAGCCCAATGTGGCTTGTTGATAATGTCAGTGAGGAATGTTTTATGATGATGAAATTTTGCCAAACCATTGGGAAAATCAAAGGCTTTCTTAAAACGGCATCAGAAATGAGTAGTTGAAAGAAGCATGGGTGTAACTTGCAATGTGATTGAAATGCAAACACTTTATAAATAGAGGGCTGCACTGACCCTGTGTCCAAGACAAATGTAGTTGTCCATGATTGCAGTAATTCGACAGCAGGCCAATTCACACTGAAATCATTTCTAAAATATTTTAGTCATCTGCATAAAGTGCAAGTCATGCAATAGTTATGCTTCCATTATAATCAGCATTTAAATCTACACCGTCTTTATGAGAAGCACAGCAATCACAGAATGATGGATGTGTTTTAAAAAACGATTGCAGTAGTTAACATCACTTATATATTACCTATTTATACCACAGCACTGTTGAATTCTTGAATCTGATTGGTCAGAAGGTGTTGATAGTGCAGACTGTAATTCAAGTGATAGTTTATGTTAATGCAGTAATATCTACTATAGTTAAAAACTTATTCACACGGACTTGTTCAGTGAACGTTATATAATCTAAGGCTAATAATAAATAATAAAAAAGTGTTGTTTAACAAAGAAAACAAGTGAATATGGTGAAGCTTGCTGTAAAGATATGTTTATTTAACATTTATGGAAGGAGTCTCTAGTGTCAAAGCCTTGTAACAGCCAGTAAGTTTTCCACCATGGGAAAGTCTTCAGGACAGAGGACTTTGCACCTTCTGGTTTCTCAGTAACATGACAAGCTGTTTTTTTTTGTCTCATTTTGTCTCATTAGCATGAAAAGATAGAAAAAGGAGAGGCTGGTGAGTGTATAGCTGCTATATTGCAATTGATAACAGAAACTAACTTGTTTCGCCGAAGTTCCACAACATTAAATGGTTAAAAAGTGTTGGCCAACATCATACCACCCCATCGTTTTACGATTACGTTCCTATAACAGAATGGTTTTAGTCTTTACACTTGCCTATGTATTGTCCTTGCTGGAGGCCATTGGAAGGAAAAAGAAGAAGCTGAACTGGCTACTGCAATGACATCCTCAATTTATATATATATATATATATATATATATATATATATATATATATATATATATATATATATATATATATATACACACATAGTACTGTGCAGAAGTCTTAGACACCCTATTTTTTTAGTACAAACTTTGTTGTAGATATTTTATTTTACTCTAGTAGATTTCCAAACATTAGTTTTCCAGCACAAAATTAAATGTTACAGAAAAATGTTTGTATGTCAGTAAAGAAAGCAGCATATTACATAAGAGACCATTTTTCAGCCAAAAAAAAAAACATAATGAAGGCTGCTGGGTTTTGCTGCAAAAATAAGAAGCAAGTGTGACAGTCAAAGTCTCCAGAAGAACTGTGGCTGCTTCTGCAAGATGCTCAGTAACACTTACAGCTCATTCCTTATAAAACTGCACAAATTGTACCTGAGACTACTATATATATTTTTTTTTTAAGCAAGCACAAAATACTGACTTTTTTTTACTGCTCTTTGCTCTACAGCATTTCTTTGCATGTGCCTAAAACTTTTGCACAGTACTATATATATATGTAACATTCCTGTAGTTACAGTAATGTGTGTATTCACCATATGTACATTTGTGTTTGCAGGAAAATTAAATTGCTACAAACCACCACTTGTGCTGTATTTATCTGCAGCCACCCAGATTGTGATGATTCTTTCACTTGATGTATACGAATGATGATTTTGAATGGTGCTCTTCATGAGGAGACAAGATTGCAAATATACTCTTGGATTGCTATGAAAAAATGTAGTATGCCAAACAACATGAAAAAATAACACACACACATACTCGCAAGCACACACGCATGCATGCATACACATGTTGGTCTGACTGAACAGAATCCCAATTACAGAGGCAGGATGCTGAGTGACAGGGCAAGATTGTCAATCTGATAAGGCCAAACTTGACATATTCAAACAAGCCAGCAGAAAATCATGTTTAAATATATACATCTGCAGAACAGAAGGAAAGAAGAAGATGAAAGGAAGCCTTGTGTTTATACAGAAAAGATGAGAGGAAAATGCTAAGCGCTTATCAGCCTTTTGCACCCACGGCAGTGGGGGGGAAATGCATGGAGAAAATAAAGGGTTTGGATGAACATGAGAAAAAGAAGAGATGGAAACGGAAATGTAGTTGAATCGAAAAGGGGAGACTTAAAAAAGGACTAAGGTAGAAGGAATGAGAGGAACAGGAACATATCATTTTGGAAAGAGAGAGAGTGAAGGAGAAACAGATAGAAAGGATGCACTCAGGTTCAGCAAAATGGTAAAGACACCCTTAGGATTCAGCTACTTGTCTGCTGTTTGTGATTTTGTACGCTTCACAGTCTCCGTCTTGTGGCTCAGAGAAAACATTCCAACATTCCAGCATTCTCTCTGTTCGCTGCTATTTCTGATATGAAATCTGAAAAATAATTACACACTCCATCATTATCATCAGTCTGCTTACAATCGTCTCAGAGGCAAAAAGAGTTTTCCCAGTACCTGTCTGCCATGGGCTCATGGCTTGTGTATTCAACTCCAGAATTATTGGCATCCTTCATGAAAATGAGCAAAAGCAAATATACAGTTCCCTTGGAAAGTATTGGAATGGCTGGGCAAGCAAGGGATATGCAACTAAATATGAAGTGTTCATTTACTTTAATTCACTGTTAGACTATCTTTTCCTATACTTTTGCTCACCAAAAGAATTGAGTGGTCTGCCCCTAAAGGTGCAGTGTTCTAAGTTGTTTAACTCATCTAGATATAAATATCAGGAAATGAAAGCTGAAATTCTATCTATCTTCTCATATTCATCTTTTGATCTTAAACCCGAATACCTTCAGTGTATAGCAAAAAGAAAATAACTGGCCTTGCCATTTCAATGCTTTTGGAAGGGACTGTAAAAAATGAATAGCACATGGAAAGGGTGATATTTTTAGCTTCAACATGTTGGGATGCAGAATAGTTTTAACACTACTTAAAAAAATGTAAAAAAATAAATAAATAAAAAATCAAGCAGCTCCAGTTCTGGAAAACACTGGTTTCAAATTTACTGGCACCCTGACAATCAGTACTGCTTGTTTCAAATAATTGTCCTTCGCCAACAGTGGAACAGTGACACAGCCACCTCACAGCTCCAGGGTCCCTGGTTTGATCCTAAGTGTGGAATATCATATGCTTTCCCTGTGGATTTCCCCTGAGTTCTCCGGTTTTCTTCCACCTCCCAAAAAACATGCCAGTTGGTGGACTGACTACTCTAAATTTCCCCAGGTGTGAATGAGTGTGAAGGTGTGTGTGCATGGTGCCCTGTGATGGACTGTCATCACATCCAGTTTGAAGTCCCTGTTCACACCCAGTGATCCAAGAGTAGGCTCCGGATCCACCACAGACTCACTGGCAATTTTTTGAAGGATGCCATTAATTATGCATCTGACTATATGGTGTAATGTAAGTAGATCAGAATCAGTTGCAGACAATGTTTGAGTTTATGTTAGAACATATGAGGCAAATGATTATGATGGCAATTACTGCTCTGCAAAACTACTCATAACATCAAATCAGCTTGGTGTTGTAGTAACATTACCTGATAGCATTGTTAATGTATGCTATTTCAGTAATCAGTGAGGAGAAGCAAGAGTGAAAAGGAAGATGATGAAATGCAAAAGAAAATATTTAACTTCAAAAAAATGAGAAAAGTTTTTTAAATATGAATTTTGTATGTTTGAAATATACTTATCACATTATTATTATTTTTTCTGTTCAACCACAGAAAAAGAGCAACTAAGTAAATGATCAAATTTAACATTGTATATGTAATATCCAATTTAGAACAATATCATTTGTTAGTATTATATATTTGATTGTAAAATTGATATATAAATACATACACATACAAAACTACTGTTACTTATATATTGTTATAGATTTTGATCAGGCACTCAGTAGAGCTGCTCTATCCTACTGGCTATATAGAGCACTATGTAGGTTCTACTACTAGGTGCCATTAAAAGATACTCTACGTACTGATATCTGCTAGTAAAGAGAAAGTTATTTAGAAGAAAGCAAAAAAAAGAAAAAGAAATATTGGCAATTGCAGGGCATGACCACAGTTTTACTAGTTTTTGAAAGTTTCAGTATCCTTAGATTTGTAAGATACCTATATACAGCCAAAAGTTGTTTCTGATTGCGCTAGATAAATAAATTTGACTTAACTTGACAGTGATATAAGACTCTCTCTGACATTCTCACTGTAGCCTCTGACTCCTGTTCTTGACTGACAGACTTGGAAGCAAATGTGGTCTCCTGCTGTTGGAGCCCATCTGCCTCACGATTTGATGTGTTGTGGCTTTTTATTTAACATGATATCACCACTACAACTAAAGCACACCAAATGCCATTTATTGCTATTTATGCCATTTATTCATCTTTGTTCTAATTTCTTCCAGTATTTGGTTTATATGAAATTAGAGTAGTTCTAAATGAAACTTCAATTAAATCAGACTTCAACTTAGTTCAAGCTATTGAATATTAAAATGAATAAAAACCTAGCTATAACTGTTACTACAGTTAACATATACCTACAAGTGAAGTGAATTTGAACTTAAACAGCTTTATTAAAAAATATACATTACTGTATTATACACTTACTGTATATGCACCTACAGTATGTCATTAAACTTAAAAACAAAGGACTGAAAAACACAAATGTGTTAGACCTTTTCCTCAGTTTAAGCTGTGTCAACATTTTATATAATATTATTTCACATTTTAAAACTTCCAAAAAGAACATTTATGCTTTCAGCAACCGTGGACAGAAGCACCTCTAACCACCTTGCTGAAATGTATTTCCTGCTCAATTTACTCACAGTTATCTATCTATCTATCTATCTATCTATCTATCTTGGATAACTGTAGTCTGCTGAATGCTTTCCTTTTATTGCCTCACTATTGCCACACAATAATAATTCAGGACATGCAGTGTATTGTGTGATGTATATTAGAGTAAATTAGGGATTATCAGCAGGCACAAGTTTGCTTCCATGCATCTGAAGCCAATTAATCTATTGCGCTTAAATCAGCAGTCATCATGTTGTAATGTTGAACAACAGTTTTATGAATCAGACTTTCATACGCCATTTCAAGCACACAAATCTGCACTTATTTCTACACAAATGTGACAAATAAGGGCCAGTAACAGTTAATATCCAAAACAGGATTAGTTTACTGTACTGCTGGTCTTACAATGTGTAAATATTCTGCCACATTATAAAATCTTTTTGCAGCACAAATCTAATCTTGCAGCTAATGTTAGGTAAAATTAGCATTAAATATTACAGATTGTAACTCTGGCTACATGCAGTGTGATTAATAAACTGAATCTTCCAGTGTAATGACTGAAGTCAATGAGAAAGAATTTATGAGAGTTTATAAGATGTGTTTGTGTGGTTGCACATAAACAAGTACTGTATGTTCTAATGCACTTTAATATGACTACTAAATGCTTTAAAATAAAATTAAGAGGTAAAATATATTTTTAGCGTAATAAGTTCAGACTTAAAGAAAGTAGTTCTTATCATAGAGGCTTCATTCAGAGGAAAAAAAAAAAGAAAAGCAAATGTGATCATAATGCATTTTTCTCTGCTGAGCTATACCATTCCCATTATACCATACCATTTACTAATTATTTATATGAGACGAAGGGATTGCTTAATGAAAAGTATCCAGATAGAACCATATACAACCATGTTATCACACAGTCTGTTAGAGAATTCGGCCAGGATTTCATTGGGAAAAACTGTTGAAATCGCAGAATCTAAAACTAACTCTAATTCTCAAGCTGAAGCTGAAGCACAGATCTCATTGGACAAACCTTAAACAAACTTGTTCTTCAAGTTTGTACCGCAGTACATACTGGAGTATTGTACAGAATACTATAATGGTTTGTTATACATCACATGCCCTTGGGTAGTGTTCTCAGTTTTCCTGTATAAAAAGAATTCAAAAAATATAATGAATGACTCTAGTTGAATAGCACTTCTTCTGTTTTGAAGAATCAGGAGGACCTTCTGGAGGAAGGCCATGCCACTTGTCAAATCACCAAGAAACTGCAATCATAAATATGGCTAAACAATGCTATATAGTTAGTAGAAATTCAGGACTGTGTATTTGAAAGTCTAGTGGTTTTTCAGGGACACAAGCATATCAGTAATGCAACCACTGACTGATTTATTCACTGCACCAGAATGTCAATGAAGCAGTTCCATTTCAAAGGAATTTTGAATGGGTCAGAAACCAATATTTGAACTATGTGCAAGTGAGTATAATATGTTTATTTTATTAATATCTATTTTAATTTTAATAATAATATTAAAATTAATAATACGTCAAGACACTACAGGAGAATAGGGTATTTTTTAAACAAGAGATATCGGTCTTTGCCATGTAATTCCTGATGTTCTTGAGTTTTTTTTTTTTTAAATTGGAACATTTTCATTTATTTATACAAACCAGGCTTCATCTAATTAAATATGCATAAATTGCATACTTAATAAAACCAAAAATGTTTTGACATTGTTAGAATATTTATTTCACTGTGAATACACTCCTAGGAGAAAACAAAACATTTCTGAAAATTTTGTTTGAAAATCATTTCTGTATGTTTAATTAAGAAAATACCATGCACTATTAAAATTATTAAAAAATGCCATTTTGGGTATAAAATCTAACATAAATCCAACAATAATCAACATTTTGGTAAATTCCTCTGTAATAATCTTTTAATCAGGGCTAGAAATGAACCTGTAAAATTTTATTAATGCAAAACCATAGAGATTTTTGGTTCTGAGTATAGAAATATATTGATTTTGCTTTTAGATTTTTGAGATTTTAAAACCATAAAACTTCCACACTAGTGAGTGTGATTTAGAAGGTTTATAAAAGAAATTGATGTGTATATCATAACAAGACATAAATTGACATATACAGTATACCAGGAAATAAGCTTTTCAGGGATATATGACATGAGCCAGGGCTAAAGCCTTCTTCATTGTTGCTAAATGTTAATGTAACCAGTGAAATAATCATTTTCTGTTGCATTTTGATACTTTTATTGCTACAGTTTAAGAGAAGATATGTTATAGATGCAATTTTCAAAAGATCTAAGAAAAACATAGTAGTAAACCTGTAGTATCTTGCCTGAAAACCATTATAATATCACCTGCTTTTACAGTGGGTACACTACTGTATGGTGTATAACTGATGTGATTTATACAGTCCTACGCTATTGTAGTATTGTGTATGTAATTGTGTCTTTTTTGTTAAGCAGATTTTGAGCTTGATGTCAGAGGTACACCCAATGAGTGCACCATTCATGGGTTTAACATCCACAAAAGGAGATGAAGTGGGCAGAACATTATTAGCCACTGGGCAATTGTGGAAGTCCCACTATCAGGAAATGTCACACAATGACCCTTATTCATCAAATTTACATAAAAATGAGCACAGATTTGAGTGTACAAACGAATCTGTGTCAGTCGTATGACATCAGTGCAAGTGGTCATTTGAGCACAATTGAGATTTAAGCTCAACTAATCCCTTATTTACATGTAATACGCATAAAACACACCCCCAATTTACCCTCATATCCATCTAATTTACATGAAATATGCCCTATTTTATACAGGTGTTGTGATTGTGAGCCAGTAAAAGGAAATCATTTGGCAGATTAGGAGTTACAGCAACAATTGCTGAAAATAAAGATGGTCCTTTTGGTATCCAGGTTGCGTGCATTCCTACTAGGCATGAGTGTGATTGTACCGATCTTTTGGTTGTATTGAAGGGTATTCTATGATTTGCAAAGCTTGTCTCTCAAACTCTTCACCGACAGATGCAAACTGATTTCTACAGTAAACAGTTGATGTGCTGATAGCTGTGAAAACATTAGGTGGAAAAACTGATGATGAAGGCTGAGCAGAAGGTGTCATCTGGAATATTTAAAGGTTTATTTAACCTAAGGGCTGATGCAAGAATGAACATTAAAAGTCATTAATTATATGAATCCATGACAAACTCTCAGCAATTGTATAAATCAATCTGAGCAAGCTCTTGCCCAAGACATATCAGGTTCATCAGCTCAAGCCCCTTCATAATCGATTTTAGCCAGGTGAGCAAGAGTCTATTGTTGTAAAATTAAATGTGTCCCTGTTGGAACATTTCAATCTGGTGCCCTACTTCAGACCTGAATTAAAGCAGGTCATCGTCTCTCATAATTTTATCTGGATGGCAAGAAGAAGCCAAACCCAGGCCTCTGCGATCTCAATTTTAAGGTAGGTTAGCACAGCTTTTAAACATTATTGTACTGCAATACATATAACAATGATGTTCTTTGCAGGATACATGTTTGTAAGTGTGAGTATCACAGGCCTATTTGTCTGCTTACCTACACGAGTGTGTTGGACTGATAGAGAGAAACAGTGTTCAGACATGTATGAGATTATGTTGAAGCTCTTGTAGCTCTGACTGAATTGTGGTATTGCTATTATTGTCATTTGCATAATGTTGTGTTACACACAGTGTGCATGTGTCTTGAAGAATTTCACTGTGCTGCAATATATATGTGACAAATAAAGGCTTCTTCTTCTTCTTCTTCTTCTTCTGATGCTGGTCTGATGCTTCTGATGATGGAATGTTTTTTTTCTTGCAGATTGAGTAGCCTATATGTGTATGGTGGTGTAGAGCCCAGTGTGTGCATATAGAAAGACTTGGTAGACAGACGATTTTTTGGCAGAGCTTTGGGGCTTACTTTATTCTTCACCAATGCTTTTTAGTGCACTTTTCAAAACTCAACAAAAACCAAAATTACACCAATATTTCAAAGCTTTCGTCTCATTCAAATTCAAGTTCAAGCTCACGCTCCGTGAGTGTGTGTGTGTTGTGATAATACCTATGATAAAACCTATTACAATAGTCAGTCAGCCCCAAGAGCTTCTTCACCCCCTTATTGGTGTCTCAGCAGGCTGTAACCTCTGCTATCTTGTCAATTTATGGATGCACCTGCCCATAGCCTAAGTGGAAGCACAGCTCTTAGATGTTTCAAATGCTGCTGCCAATCATTACTATAAATGCTTTTGTCATCTAAATAACCAGTGGCATATGTGCTGTTTAGGTGAAGTATTTTGTCCATAATATGTTGGAACATAGCTGGAGCTCCAAACAAACCAAATGGAACAAATTGAAAAGCCAAACAGAGTGGTAAAGACAGATTGACCTGACAGCCTTGGGACCCACTGGGCTGCTCCAATCACTGTGGGACTCCTCAGTTACTGCCATGTTAAGCATAGCTTCATACTGTACATAACAGGGGGTCAAGCCACTTATACCAATTTCACACATCATTGTGAATGAATTTACAAATAATGTTTTTATTGTCTGATTAAACCACTCTAACAGTCCAACTGTTTGTGGTGGTAAACACTGATGCCATCTGATTTAATCCACAATAATTCATATCGCTCCTGTAGGAACACTGACATGAATGTTGTGCCCTGGTCAGTCAGAATTTCTTTCAGGATTCCAACTTGGGAGATTATTCGGAAGAGGCAGTGAAAAATAAGAGTAGGTGAGTGCAATTGCAGGATCCAAGGGCATTCCCCATGGAGGTGGGTATGGGGGCAGAGCCCTCCCCCTCCTCTGAGTTATCATGATCCAGAACCAGTGTTGACGGCCATGACACCACCTCCCCAGCCAGAGTGGCACACACCTCGTACCTTTCTATGCTGGGGCAGAACCCATCCAAAAACATAGTTATCTCCATATCCCATCTTATGCACCAACTGTGCATTTCCCAGTGCCTTGCATTGAAACAGGCTTTGGTGGATTGAGGTGTGCTGTGCATACATGCAGATGCAAATTCCAGTTCAAGCTAATGCTCCATGTGTGTGTGTGTGTGTGTGTGTGTGTGTGTTTGTGTGTTGTATGCAGGCTCCGCCAGATCTGTCTCTCTCTCAAAAAACAAACAAACAACCAAAAAAACCCACATAAGTAGGCTAGTGGTAATAACACAGGTAAATAACACAGGTAATAACATCACACGTTACCTGCCAGTTCAACCCGCGTCCTCTCTGTCCGCAACTGATGCTCGACCACGCCCCCTCTGCCATATATAGGATTTGTCTAGTCATGGTATGCATGCATTAAATGATAGCATTATAAATAGTTCATTCATATTCCATTATACCAGGAAGTCTTCAGCCCAGAGTAAAGCATGAGCCCCCAGTAACCATGTGGTAATGCACAAAGTGATCTCAGTAGCATCATCCAGGAAAGTTTGAAATGTATAGAGGTTGATAAAAATTCAATCCTGTTAGTATGTAATGGCACAGAGCCACTGAGATCACATGGTGTCATTTTTAATAAGGTGTGGCCCACCTGAGAAGCTTATCTCATGGCCTTAAAATTTTAATCTATTATAGGAATGTATATAAAATCTTTCACTTGTTATATTAAGGCCACACCTTAAGTTTCTCAAGATATATTTCTTGCCCATGAAAATAATGGAGATGATTTAAAAATATTACAAGTTCATCCTTGGAATTATGGATGAAGACATACTAGATATGCTCTCTGGCACTGAAGCATGAATATACCCCACACCATTAGCCTGTTTCACCTTAAGCAAATTCTGAAAGCGAATAGACTTTTTTGTCTGTTCCTGCCAAATAATTAACTGGAGGCCACATATTAAGAATGATGTCCCACGACATTTTAAGTTTTTGCCTCAAGTTAAACAATTTCTTGCCATGACACAACATAATAATTCCTGGCCATAAGATACTTTATTTGTGGCACTGATATATTAATTCATGGCCATGCCTTATTAAAAATAACAACCACATCACCTTAGCAGCTCAATTTAATGGTATCTTGAAAAGGTTATATATTTTATGGAATTTCTGTGCCATCTAAAGTCAAGGTTTGATTTGAAAGGAAAACTATACTGTATAGGTAGGAAGTGAGAGGTTTCACAAATTAATGTGTATTCTCAGAAAGTATAGTTTTGAGGAAACTGGTAGAGTGTTTTAGGAAATCTGTCTATTGGGAAAATCTGTAATGATACCTTATGGGAGAGGAAAATGTGCCTTGCTGCACATTTTTATTGTCTATATTTTCCTCCCAAGCTTGGAATCAACAATGGAAATCAATGCCATGTTTTGCACAATAGACTCCCAGCGTTAATACCAAGCTGAAAAAAAAATCTTTCGTGAGGAACTCTGAACCATAATTCCCTGGACGCTCTATAGAGGGATGAGACACTGCTTCTATCAGTTTCAGAGAGAGTCACCTGGATATAACAATGCATTAACAGCTGTGGAGATTCATTCTGGTGTAAAGGTTTCATACCAGACTTTCAACAGTTTCCCTTGTGGGAGGTTGTGCATGTAAATGTGGCAGTGATAAACATAGATATAGCTCAGACAGTGATTATGAGAATGACCAATTAAGAGATGCTGAATATTCATGTGAATTTCATGAGCTAAAAAAGCAAATGTGTTCTCTGTAAAGGTTTTGCAAATCCAGGACAAAGTTGCTGCATTCACTGGTCTCTTTATTGGAAAAAAAAAAAAAGTCATAGACCTACATTTTGAACTCTCTGTTATGGATTTTACAGTTGAACATTGATGCCAAACACATTCAGCACCGAGTGTCAGTCTCTTTTTGCAGTGCTTTTAGCCTTTGAGGTGACTGATGACCCGTTTTGTTCATGGTTACATATTAAATAGGTGTTACGCAATGCCATTATCTGTAAATGTATCTGGTTAGTGCTCCAAATATCCGTATCTGTCTCTGTATTCAGATATAAACCAATCTGTGAATTCTGACAGTTCCCCAACCTCTAATACATCACTAAAGTTCATAACTGGTCTCAACTAGAGATATGTGCAGAACAGGTTTTTTTTGTTTGATTTTTTTCCTTGCATGCTCAATGATCATTTTTGTTTGTACCTGTCTGCGATGTTCTCAAATTTAATTGGTTCTCCTTCCTAAAACATAAACAAAATAGTAGCCTTATTTAAACCACTACAACCCTGACCAAGCAGTTCCTAAGGATGAAGGAATGAACAGCATAAACGCACATGAACATGGTCTTTGTTTGTCCTGCAAACTTCATATCTGACCCCTTGACACCCAGTGGCTTGTCTTTTTTTTTTTTTTTTTTGCATTCCATGGGATCTGAGTCCTGATGCTCACTTCTTTTCTCAACCAGATGCCCTGGAAAAACCTTTCTGAGAACCTTCCTAAATAATCTGTATCTGTATTTGCTTAGAACACCATTATCTATTCATTTTGAGTACAAGTTCACCTTCCACAACTTGTACAACCATGTTATTTGTAGTTTGATATATTGCTTGATGACTAGTGCTCATAGCACATCTGAGTTCTCCAAACACTCCTTGTGCTTTGCTTATTTTGTTATTTAAGCAAAGCTAGTGGAAGCTTAGTCTTGTGCAACATGTAACACTCTTGGCTCCATTTACAGCTATACACTTGGATTGTGTTGTAACTTTTCTTTTTGGTTTTTGCGAGTCTAGCAATGACTCCTGACATTAGATCAGCATTAGATCTCAGCGGCCCACATAGCTCTGGAGAATATGAGAAACTTTGTGGTCATTAGCAAAATAATAATAAAAAAAAGCCGGTAAGAGTCACCCTCTAGTGTGAAAAATTTGTGATCCCATGCTGAGAGAGATGGCTGCTTGGAGTACCAACCCCTCATGCCATCCACTCCCACCCCCCAAAACAAAAATATATAAAAAGCTGTATATTCATAGTAAATATGTATCCATAGTAAATAATGTATCCACTCTTGTAAACCCTTGTTGGAATGCTAACAAGAGACCTCTAAAGTATTTTTGGATGCATGGATGTGTTGTGTTAATGAATGATATTTTTTCATAGGTTTGGGAACACAGATACAATGTCTTCTCAAGATCACACTTTCTCCATTGGAGTAGTGGAAATGATAAAAAGGCTGAATTAATCAACAACTTTAATTGCAAGTTATCTCAGCTGTGTTCTTCATGGGTGTAATTAACTATTTATTTGGACACATTTTCTCCTGAAGGAGATGATTTAGTTAATTGGGATTATATTTAAATCATGTGTGCTACTCCAGTTCCCAAAAAAAAAAAAAAAAAAAGCTATGAGAAAGTTACCATTTCCAATTACAGATTTAAGAGACACGACTGCAGTATTTAATGGTTATGTAAATGGAATACCACTTAAAAGAACATCTAAAATGTGATTCATCAAGGGAAGCCTGTGGGGTAAGTGACTCAATTACCTCTACCTAGTTCAAGATCATTTGCACACTTGTTTACTCTCTGAAGGAAGAAAAACAGGAAAAATGCTTTAAATTAAGTTCTAAGGAAGATGATAAGACATTTTTGCAGGTGTTTATACATAAGGATATTCACTCATAACATAGGATACAAGACAAAATATATGTATACTGTGTAAAAAAGGCAAAGGCAATCATTATAAATTATGTAAAAAAAATAGATCAGTAAGTGTTTGTAAGATATGATATGAATCAGAGCGCAAGATCTAATAAAGTAGGACAGGAGTAGTCAACTACTGGACACCTAGATGCGGACGCAGAAAAGTTTTTCAGTCGTCTGTACCAAGTACTTGAAAAAATGCTGGAGCAGAGCAGATAAACATGTGAAACAGCTTTCCATAGTTCAGTGATTCTAGTTTTCTAAACACGAAACAATGCAACATCTGTAGCAGGTCCTCTATTACCAATCACATTATTGCATGGAAATTGTTTAGTTTAAGGAAGCTCATTGGACCAGAGACATTAGAAAGGCTTAGAAAGGAAGAGTTTTTACAGACTTCCATTGATTTTTTCATTTTATTTACCAGTTCAAACGGTCCTGTTTTCAGCTTAATGGTTAAGCATTAAAAGTTAATTGTTGTTGTTATTCAGTCATGTTTGTAAGGAAGGGATTTTCTGTAACTGGATCTTTACAAATTTTAGTTAAATAATCCTGATATAAGACTTATAATAAATAAAGTGTTACTTTTAATGATGCTTTTAAACTAAAAATTAAAAAAGATATTTTTGTTAGATATTTTGTTTGAAGAACACAGGACTGTGAAACCTCTCAGCTATTTCATGTATTTCTTAATTCCTCAGCACCCCAATTCATCTTAATTACACATTGATTAGACAAACTGTGTGTGCAAGTGATGGAATTTATTTGCAAATATATTTGTGCGCTAGATGGTATTTGGGGAATTTGTGGTATTTGCTATTGCCATCCTTGAGAAGTGCACTGAGGAATGATTTGAACATAACTGAACTAAAAAAAAAAAAAAAAAAGTACAGAAACTGTCATAAAAAATATGAAGAAAAATTTCTTGAAGACAGAAATGCACCCCAACACACACACCCACCCACACACACACACACACACACACACACATACACACATACACACACGCACACACACCATTGCCTACATCTTAAACGTAATTTTGTTAAAGATACACTTTTACATTTTTATTGTTCTTACAATTACAAATGAAATGGAGATATCTAGGAAATGTGATGCAATCAAGACAGAAAAGTTTCTGGAGCTGGTGATTTTTACTCTCACGCAGGTGTGAGTGGGCAGTCATGAAGCTCAAGGCCACATTCATTAACATCAAGTGAGCATAATGGAAATGGCACCTTACAAGTGCAGTGCTGTATAATGCGCTTCCAGAGTTTCTTCATTCATTCATCCTTAGTAAATACTTTAACCTGGTCAGCGTCTCTGTTGTTTAAATTACTAATTTGTCTATATTTTGGGAAACAATCAGCTACATTCATTATAAAATTCATTAGCCAGCAGGATAAAAAAAAATAACTGTGGGAGCAGATAAGATTGGTCAAACTTGCTACAGGAGTAAAGAAGATTGGACAAGAGTGTCTGTGGATGTAGGATTAATAAAAAGGTCCTGCACCCACTTCGAATGGAATATGATTGTTGAAACAACATATATATGAGGATGCAGGTCTGGGCTGGACTTCAGTCAGTCATGTTGTACACTTGGTCCTAGATCCAGTGCTAAACTGCCAATATCACCAGACAGTGTCATGGGAAAAAAGAAAACATGATTTGGTGCCTAAAAAAGTGTAACGATGCAGAAGCAGGAATAAATCTGGGAGCTGAGGCAGAAAGTTTTATTGAAGTCCGATTCTGAGATTCAGTATGTAAGGGGTCAGTATATAAGAAGATGAGTTGGTGAGAAGCTCAGTGATTCCTGTATTCAGGCTCTTGTGAATCATGGAGATGGCATCATCATGGTCTCGAGTCCTATGATGTAGGACATATGGTCAAAAAACATTTTGATTCATCATGTTGCATCATGGGTTGCATGGGTTTTCAGTGAATTGCTGCCTCACTGGGTTTGATCATAAGCTCAGGTTACTTGCATGTTCTCCCTGTGAGTTTCTTCTGGGTTCTCTGGTGTCTTCTCAAAAAACAATCAGGTGGATTAGTGACTCTAAATTGCCCCTAGGTGTGAATAAGTGTGAGAATATGTGTTTGCATGGTGTCCCGTGATGGACTGGCTTTCTATCCATTCCCACCTTGAGCTCATTCTTCCTGACCGTGACCAGGATAAAGCAGTTACTAAAGATGAATGAATGAATGCTGCATCTTTGGGGAAAAAAAAGAATGATTTATAAAAACAGGTTTTTAATACAGTTATAAGCAACAGAAATACACACCAAAAAGGATTAAGAGAGGATTAAGACTTACAACACTACATCAGGCACCTAAGACAATGAAGCTGTGTGGAACCATTTGTACAGAGAAAAAAACACATCTAACAAATTTGATTATTGTATGAATAATATATAGTTAAAAATAAAACAAGTGAATAAAACATATTTCCTAATAGACTTTTTCTCATTTCATTACTAGATAGTGTTAGAGTAGTGTTAAGTTACTTCCAGTAAGATATTTACTGGTAAATTATTTCCATTTTAACACTTACCTATGAATTTAGAAAACGGAAAATGAAAATTTTATTAAATGAATCCGTATGAGAGTTTAGATAATGGTGCCTTTTTGACCGTAAGATTTGGGAGATGAAAGGAGGAATACTTTAGATCAGGACACACAACAGCATGGTTATAAGTATCTCTTTGAAGAACTCCCAATGCTTCTTACAGGCCTGAGCAACACAGTTTTATGTGGTAGTCAATAATGTATGAGCTGCAGTGGGGGGAATGCTCATCCTTCATGTAATTGTAATGGAAAGTATACAAACAGGGCAAGGGCGAGTCTAGATTTTAGCCCTTAGGGGAGGTCCAGCCCACAGTGAGAATATATGATGTGAATGGAAAAGGGCAGAGTACTCATTTGTGTTGCGTGTGCGTGCACGTACAGTACATCACCTCTCTCACTCCATCAGTATGCAGTGTTAGTTGGTATGGTAGGTAAAAAATGAATGTAACAACTCTGACATGTGAGAGAATGCGTAAGAGAGAATTTATTCACATGTTAATCATGTTAATTGTTGTTAATCAACTCATCAGTTGAGCATGTCTTACTTGCATGGTTGGGCTTTTTTGTGCTTTCTCTCTCTCTCTCTCTCTCTCTCTGCATTTGTGACCTCATTGTACTCTCTCTCACTCTCTCTCTCTCTCTCTCTCTCTGCATTTGTGACCTTATTGTACTTTCTCTCTCTCTCTCTCTCTCTCTCCCTCCCTCTCTCTCTGCATTTGTGACCTTATTGTACTTTCTCTCTCTCTCTCTCTCTCTCTCTCTTTCTCTCTTTTACTTCATCTCCTAGTGTTTGTACTATCACAAACAAACAGACTTTCTTTTTTATATTTTTAAATGTAAAGTAGATTTTTAAAGGTGAAAAGAAATAGGAATGACTGGAGTCAAACTGATTTTATTATCCATTGGAATATTTTCGTTTGGAAACTCTTGCCTGCCTTCATATGTGGTGTCTCTGTCCCACACTCTCTATCCTGATGCAATGTCACATGCAATACATGCCTTTTTTTTTTTCAACATGCACACATAGCCTAACTGCATACCAACTTTTGTATACAGTTAGGTTAAGCTTATTACTAGCTAAACTAGTAAACTGCATCCATGTGTGAGGCGAGACCAATTTATTTCATAGTGACTATTTTATAGTGATCTCTAATCAGTGTAGACCAGTACTTATCAAAATGGGGTCCATGAAACATAGCCAAGGTCTGTGATTTTTTTTTTAAACAAAATTCAGGAAATCACCATTGTCAAAGATGTTACAGTATATTTATTACTGAGTTCTTATAGTTATTAGCTTGCCTGACTGGATGTAAATAGGTTTAATCCAAACCTCAATAACTCAACTTAGATGCTAATGTGTTCTATCAGTTGAAATTTCTGGAATAAAGAAGAAATACCTCCAATATTAAAAATAAATAAATAAATAAAAAATGTACAAATTTAAATAATGAGCCTACTTTTTGAATTTGTTCCCATATTATTGTTATGGTGGAATTAATTTTATGGTTAATGGGATCCCTGGCTGCAAAACGTTTAAGAAGCCTTGTTGTAGGGAGCAGATACTGAGTTCATACGGTTATCAGACTACTGTTCTTGTTTTAACTACTTTTTCATTTTGTTACCAGACCAAAACAACATAACTTTTGGCTTGCTAGCTAAAATGAATGCAAATAATTAGCTAAGTACTGGAAAAGACACCCACGAAGTTGCATGGTGTGCCGGATGACTAACTTTAGCTTTTTGGAGTGGGTGAACCTGCTGCATTGTTATAGAATTAGAAAAGACAGCATCGTCATTCAACAATTATTCTTTAACTTTAAAGAATACCAATCCAGAGGTTTGCTGGTTAGCTTACTTGTAAGACGTGCATATTGTCTGTGTTTCAGACTTCTGGACATGTGGCATTCTGGAAAGCTTTGCTTGAGATGCTTTGGTTCAATTCAAACCAATAAATCACAAAATAAAGGAGAGCAGTCTGGGGACAGTTTGTGGAATGTTTACTGCTGTGCATCAGTTCACACAATAGGTTTTATCATTTATGTTGTTAGCATCGAGCCAGCCTGTCCGCCAACGTACAATAGGGTTTTTGTCGTAAAAATCTGCTTTTTTTCCCCTCTCTGCCTGCTAGGAATTTCTTGTTAGTAATTTTGGCAGCTCTGAGATTGTTTTCCCCAACATTGCTCTGGGGGAAGCACAGTGTCGTATTAAACTCCTTCCCTGACGCTAAGTGAAAACTCTGCATTCTGCAGGTGTGTCACAGCTGTGTTTGCATCTCGGGTTATCAGAGATATTAACGGCAAATGTGCTGTCCGAGTTTGTTACTGTGTACAGCCCGCTCTCAGTTGCACTCCTCTCTCTGTAAAATGAAGTGCTTTATGAAATAAACAAATATACAAGGTAAGCATGCATTGTCATGGTTAATACCCCATCCATATTTGGCACAACTGATACTGAAAAACTACTGGCTATGAAGACCAGGCAGAAGCTACCGTTTAATGTAATTAAGTGTTACAAAAATAATATTTAAAAAGGATGACATGCTGATAAAACTGTACCAGTCATGTGAATTTAATTATTGCTTAGAGAAATGTTTTTTCCAAGTACATACATTTTTTTACTCACAAGTATGTACTTTATAGTTAAACTGAAACCTACTGATGAAGAGTCAACACTGCTAATATCAAAACATATTCAGAGTGGCTGTGGTTTGCTAAAGAGACTTGTGAGTTAACTATTCTTTCTGTTGCAACAGAAATCCATTTTAAATATACTATGATACTCCCTATGAAGAATATGTCACGTGTATCTTTTGTAATAAAAAAAAAAATGTGCAAAAAGAAAAGCTACTCAACTGTAAATGTACATTTAACTACAGTAACATACCAGAATGGCTTATTACAGCAATTGTCAAATTACTGCAACAGCAATTTAAAGCTTTTTAAATTATTATGCTTACTGTAATGGACTTGTTACGATTATAATCTGGCAACAGTGTTTCTAGTATACTAGTGTGGAAAATGCAATGAAAGGTCTAACGGTGCATCTTAGAGCACTTCTCATATGACATATCAATACATGTAATGCATTACAGAAATGATCTTTTTTCATATTATTGAGTCAGATACATTAGTACTGGCATAGTGACACAGCCCAAGGCTCTGGTAGATGGATTGATGACTGTAAATTGTGAAAGAGTGTGTGAATGTGTGTGCATGGTGTATTCCGGCCACACTTCCAGTATTCCTGGTATAGTTCAAGTCAAGTCAAGTGGCTTTATTGTCATTTCAACCATATAAACCTGGTACAGTACACAGTGAAACAGAACACCGTACCTCCAGGACCAGGATGCTACATAACAACACAGAACTAAATAAGACTACACAGACCTACACAGGACTACATAAAGTGCAAACAGCACAAGGCAGTACAATAATTACTAGAACAGGACAATAGGCACAGTAAGAGAGAGTGCAGTGCTGGGAGTACACAGTTCTGGTGTGGTTAAAGTGTCAGATGTAACAGGTTGTGCAAAAAGATATAACAATATTATAATAGAATGCTGTAAGTATAAACATAACATGCTATGACATAGTATTCAGCAGATAAGCTTATATCATATATGGACATAGCAGTTATTGCGGTTACAGTATTGTAAAGAACAGTGCAAAAAAGTTGCAAAGGGAGTAGAATGGTGTACAGTTGAGTATGAGTGTGTGTGTGTGTGTGTGTTTGTGTGTGTGTGTGTGTGTTGGGGGGGGGGGTATTGAGGAGTCTGATGGCTTGGGGGAAGAAACTGTTATACAGTCTGGCCGTGAGGGCCTGAATGCTTTGGTATGTTTTGCCAGTCTATACGGCAGGAGGGTGAAGAGTCTGTGTTAAGAGTAGATTCTGGTTCCACCACGATCCTAACCAGGATAAAGTGCTTACTGAAGATGAATGAATGAACATTCATTAGAATAGTCAGAAATTGACTGAAATTGACCTGATCCTCGGGTTTTATTAAGTCAAATTTGAACTACCCTGATCAGTATGCCTTCAGGCCTTTAAAGAAAAAAAAAATCTTGCCTCTAAAAGAAGTAGGACAACTGTGAGGAATTGGAATATTATCATAATCCAACCCTTTAATTAAATATAATATAGTAGTCATTATGAATAACTGAGAATAATAGCAAATAAACTTTTAAACAGACCATTAAACAGACTTTTTACCCAATAGTCTTTTTGTCTTTATGGTGTCTGCTTTACACCCATCATCTCTTCTCCTCTTGTTTTATCTGCACTGAACACTTCCAGCTGTAATCTAATCTGTGCCTCTGATGATTTGGAGGCATCATTTAAAATTTATACTTGATGATACGTGCTCGCACAAAATAATATGTTCCATTGTTTTTCATTCAATTAGATATTTATTGCCTTAAACAATCAGAGAAACTGATGATTTTGAAAGACAGCCAGAGTTGTAAATGAGAGTGAACTGAATCTGTGACATGGCCTTTATGTTTTATGTATTAGATTTCAAGAAGAATCCAGGCATTTAACACTTTATGAATAATTATTTTTCGTTGGAATAAAACTGAAGAGGATTTGTTTAGGCCTCATTAAAAAGTAGTACAAAGAAGCAGTGTATTCCAGTTTTTTTTTTCTTTCCTCTCCTCCTTCCTGTTTTGGATTCAAAGAACCTAACACCTCTAACAATAGTTTCTGCTTTCACTTGCCTCATATTTCCTTGCTACCTCTTTGACTCCTTTTATCCATTCCTTCTTTCTTCTGTCACTTTTCATAATGTTCATCTTTTACCTTATTCTATTTTTGTGTCATTTTCTCTTTAGCTTCTTCTGACCCCTCTCCTTTCATTTTTGGTCTTCTGCTCAACCCATTTTTCTTCCTTTTTTTCCTCATTTTGTCTGATCTTCTCTCATTCACCTCATCTCTAGATCCTTTTCAGCCTGTCTGTTCATTCTGTCATAACCCATCTGCTTCATGTGTAACAGCCTCCACTGATCTCCCTAATCTTCTTATATCATTGGCATATTTTTCACCAGTACATCCCTTCAGTGCCGTCTTTATTATTTTTTCCCAGCTTGCATTTAAATAATACAACTCTGCTCTATATTTGTTGGCCATGTGATGATTTTATATTTATTAGCATTTTGAATACATTCCAGTCTTTGGAAGCTGATGCCAGAAGGCTTGTAAACAACACACTGGCATCTGGAGTCCCACTTTTCAGATCCAGATTCAAGTCATTATGAAAGCTGTTCAGCATGACATGACCTCAGGCGATGTTCTTGACCACTTGTTATTGAATTCATGAACTGGGTCATATTTCAAAACAGAGGAGTCAAGGACCGAACTGAGGATCTCAGATTTCTTTCATTCTAAAAGTGGTCTCATATCCTTTATTTCTGAATGAGTTTAACTGACGTTGTCTTCATCACCATAAGAGCAAGGCTTATTAACGTGCATCTGTTCTTTGGTAACTACGTATTAGTCCATATGATGTTGCGGTTAGGGTGCATCACAGCTCCAGTGTCCCGAGTTTGATCCTGAGCTCAGATTGCTGTCTGTATGGAGTTCCACATGTCCTCTCAGTGTCCATGTATGTGGGAATGATTGTGTTTGGTCCCCTGTAATGGACTGGTGTCCCATCCAGGTTGTATTCCTGGTTCATGTCCAGTGTTCGGAGATAGGCTCTGGATCCACCACAATCAGTTCCAGAAAATGAATGAATGTCACAGTTTCCTTAACTCTGTCACAGTCAGTTCCTGTTTTGGTTAATGCTAGTCCTCTTCTATTCTGCTTATATATCATTATCTAATCAGGTCTTGGTCTCTTACATGTCTGGTATTCTTTCTGCTCTGTTATGATTTCCCCAATATGTATGGTCAGTGTTCCACCCCAGCCTTTTTTGTTGCATATCTGATTCCATATTTATTATGTCTAAGCCGAGACAGCTCTCCACCCAGTCACCTGTAGGTCTTAGGTAGGAATGTGTGTCACAAATCCCCCTCAGCACATAGGCACAGGGAGCACACTTCCCAGCACAGTGACTGCTAATTTCATTTGTTTTGAATGTACTTTTATTTTGACATGAACTTTTGCTTGCTGGTCCTGTCTCCAGCCCTAACCCTCACTGATTTATTCCTGTATATTCACACCTGTTTCCTGTTTTGACTCATTCCTCAGTGTATATAAGCAGCTCATTCATTCATGTTCATTGTAATGTTTTGATGTCAATTCTGAGTTTTTCTGATTAGTTTTTTGTTTCATCATTCTTTTTAATTTGTCTGTGTGTTCAAGTGACATTTTCTATAAACTACGTTTCTGATTTGGATTGTTTAAAAAAAGATTTAACTTGCACTTACGTCCACCTGCTTCTGAGTTCATGACATAGTAGGTATATATTGCCCATGTCTGTCATATCCCTTTGGCTGGCCTTACCTGTAATTTGAGTGTTTCCTGGTTTGTCTACAGCTTTGTTTTTGCTCTTAAATCATGGATGATCCTGTTCTCATGCCTCTCGTAGGTTCTCATAATATATCTTTAACAGCCTTTCACTGTTAACCTTTCAGCCATACACTTGGCTTATAATAGGTGTGTAACAACATACGTAACTCATGCGTACGTAACTCAACAACGTAACTCAGGTTCATTAAAATGTTTGATTCTGGGGTCAAGATTAGATTCCATTTTGATATTTTAAAGGTTTTTTAAACTTTTTTGATCACACTGCTTTAATTATATTCTGGTCTGGCTTGGAAAGATGCACATTTTATGTCAAAACAAGATTGAAGAGCAACATGTCATTGTGCAAACTAGGCCAGCTTGACATCTTTAGTTTGGCAATGGCAATGAATGCTCTTACATTTGTGATCAATTTTCTGTATTTTCTGAATATGCATGCTTGTTGTGTTGCCAGCTATTTATTGGAAGTTTATGTTTCAGAAGCCGACATTGTGCATGTTACACATGGTGGAGATGCTGGAAGTGAAATAGACTGTCTAAAAGCTCCAAACATGTAGCTTAGCTGTCCATAAATAACTAAATATGAGCAGTACGTTACAATAGTTCATGAAAGTAGTGTTTTGTAGACTTTTAAGTGCCTCAGTCTGCTCAGAGACTGCTAAGTGCTGAACCGTGACAAGAAATTCAATCAGTGTGTACTTCTCTTGATGACATGAGAGATGGACCTTGTTCTGGGAATAGCCAGTTATCGTCAGAAGGTTGAACTCAACCCTGTATCCTAGCTTGTATGACAGTTTAGCAGAGTTATTAAATAACAATGAAATTACCATAAAGCGCTAATCATTTCTTTGCTAAGCATCCCTGCTTTACAGTTTTTTTGAGTGAAAATATTTTCTGTGAATATAGACTTAACTAGCCTCACCTTGGATCGAATAAGCAGTTATAGACAGAGAATCAATAAATGACTCAGATGAAGGACAGAGAACATATTCTCAGAGAAATTCACAAGAGGAATTTTTTTCAGAAATGGAAATATCACTGTCATATAAATTTATTATTTATTATTTTATGATTATTGTTGTATTTTGTCTTTTTCGCCCTGGAGGATTTGAAAAAAAAAAGTGTCCACATTCCAAGCACCTCTTTCTGCATGTCACTATCAGACTTTTCTGTAATGTTTCCTCATGTTTACTTGTTAGCTAGCTTATTTTTGAGCTAGCTTGAAAGCTTGTATTGTTAACTTGCAATAAAGTAAAACATAAACCATGATGGGGCATGCTGTTGTAGGATAATAATCAACAGGAGAAGCTGTTATTGGAAAATAATCAACTATGGGTTGGTAACAAACCTCAGCGTCATGTTAGGCCACATCACACCACCCCAACAGTACGTCCTGAAGCACTTTAGTCATCTGGTATCACAGCTATTTGCCCAGGCTAATACTAATTTAAGAAGATATTGTATTATATCATTTTATGGTTATGTTTGTAGTTATGCTTAATGCTGTGTAAGATTCTGTAAGTTGCAAAACAACTTAGCTCCTGTGATCACTAATGTTAACATCTATAAGCTGTCATTCCCTTACCAGCCTCTCCTGAAGTTTGTAAGATAAAAAATACAGCTTATTTTAATTCATTTATGTGGATGATCTACCATCCCAGCCCATAATTTAATCAAATGATAGCAGATCTAAAGGTTTCAGATCAATATTAGATTTTTATATATTAAAAATACAAAGAAGAAAGTATTTTATTTTGCAGTGGCACTGTTCTGCACAACTGAGTGAATTTTGATGGCAATGAGAATTGTTTCAAGAGCATCAAATTCAGTTTCTATGTCACACAATTGAGAAAAAACTGTATCGGTTAATCTTTTTTTCTCTGCCAGCATGTGAATGGTAGCAGTTCTAATTCCAAATGTGTTCCACAACTCCATTTTACTGAAACAGTGACTGATACTGATGAACCGTGCACAAGAGCAAGTCATTTTTTAAATACATAATTTTTATCATTTCTTCTTCTTCTTCTTCTTATTATTATTATTATTGCACAGTTGAGAATTAGAACACACACACACGTACACAGACGAAGTATGTATACAGTATTTATACATTACTGTGCAAAAAAGTCTTAGGCACCCTATTTTTTTAGTACAAACTTTGTTTTAGTTTTTTATTTTATGACTTCCACATTATAGAGTCAGTACAAAAACAGTTTAGATTTCCAAACATTAGTTTTCCAGCACAAAATTAAATGTTACAGAATAATGTTTAAATGTCAGGAAAGAAAGCAGCATATTATGTAAGAGAACACTTTTCAGACAAAAAACATAATGAAGGCTGCTGGGTTTTGCTGCAAAAATAAGAAGCAAGTGTGACAGTCAAAGTCCCCAGAAGAACTGTGGCTGCTTCTGCAAGATGCTCAGTAACACTTACAGCTCATTTCCTTATAAAACTGCACACATTGTACTCGAGACTACTATTTTTTTAAGCAAAGGATCATCACACCAAATATTGACTTTGTTTCATTTATTACTGTTTACTGCTCTTTATAGTATTTTTTGTAGAAACATTTAATTACATTATTTCTGAAGGCATCTTTGCTCTACAGCATTTCTTTGCATGTGTCTAAGACTTTATATATATATGTGTGCATGTGTGTGTGTGTGTGTGTGTGTGTGTGTGGGACATATGTATGTGGTTACTGTTAAAATCAGTACTTATGTAATGACTTGCTTGTGTTTACCGTTGAAACTTCTTTTTTTGCTCCAGACACCTTCATCTGCACTGCGATTTTGACATTTCATTCTGTTTCATCGTCTTCACATTTGATGGCTTGCTTTCTACTTTGATGCTGCAGAGTCGTTAAAAGGTCTGCCTGCAGTCATAAGAAGAATGTTGGCATTCATATCGATCTTTTTTTTTATTACTATTATTTTTCACATGCTCCCTCCTTAATCCATAGTCCATTGATTCTCTTTGATGCTCTAACACTCGTTAGAAGCTTGTGAATTAGAAACGTAAAATAGCAAACGGTTCTCTCGTAATGGATATCTGCAAGCCTGCTATATGCACCATGATTTACACAATCAAGAATTGACTTGAATAGCAGGGATACTCTATTATAACTGAAGGCTGTATGATAAATGTATTGCAGAAAATATCTATAACTTCTGAGATTTTTAGAGTTCTTCAGTGCCCTTTACACATATGAAAAGTCTGTATTCACAAATATAAAGACACGCTATATTAAATCTGATGAGCTGTGCGATATCAAGGCTAGAGATAACAACTACGGTACATTAAAGAAAATGAAATATTTCTTGCTTAATTTGACACATATTAGCCAGAGCTGTCGAAATGTTTAATTTAGCATTGTATTAATTTAAAACCTCTCATGACTCTTCCATGCCAAGACTATTTGCATTAATTATGAAATAATGATTGATGTGATAAATCTTGTATTGCTGTCTAACCTGCCTCAGATGATATAAGCCATATGAGCCTTGCTAAGGTATCCACTGATGTCCCTGTTGGAATGGACCGTAATCCTGTTCAGGGTTTCAAGCAGTTACGTAGCCAGGAAATCATTTCAGGTGAGGAAATAATGAAGAATTGCTGTAATCTATACAATTATATTGATAATAAATGTATTAATTTATTACTTTATGGCATTATCTAAAATCAAGTCATCTTTTAATATTAACATTGCCTTAACATACCTTTAAGTTTCACTGAAAAGGATTATAATGAGATGCTAGAAATATATTTTCTATTAGAAACCCCAGATCTACATTTCTTTTTCTCTTCCTGCAGTAAACCTCTCTTACATCTCAGACCATCAGCTCGATATCTCTGAACTTAGAGTGTAGCTGGCTTTCAAACAGAAACAGGAAAAAAATACATGATTCTGATTGGTTAAACCTGTCTCTCAACATAGCAGCTGGTAGCCAATAACATGCAATTAAACAAACCTTCATTTGACATCTGGGACTGTTAAATTCTGAAAAATATGATGACTCCATTGATCTATTATGAACATCATTATAGCAGAATTACTGTGCAAAAATGTTATTTGACTACATATTAACATTAATGTAAAGGTTTATATACCAATTTAGAACCGGAAACTATCTCAAGGATGGTTTAATCCTGAAATCCACACCACAAGGACTGGCTAGGCCTCAGGTCTCAAGTATACAACCCAGGCGTCTCTTACAGGAAAGCCACATGTGCTTCACGTGTTTTTTTTAATTTTTTTTTATTTCATGTTTCACATGTGGACATTTCTCATGGATGTGGTTTTACTTTTCCACATGTGATGTTTTCACATAATTGTTTTGTTAATTTGTTGCTTGCAGGGCATGTTCTCTTATTTTTCCACGTGATTTTTTTGCATAATTATTTTGGTAATTTGTTGCTTTTAGGGCATGTGATTTTTCTTACATGATTACATGGTTTATTTTCAATTTTTAATTTTGCACATGTAAGGCATGTGGTTTTATTTTATTTTATTTTTTTCATTTTTTTTTTTAAATTTTAAAGAAATTTTAAATTTGTTGGATGTGGGGCATGTGATTTTCTTTTTAATTTTTTTTTTTTTTTTTTTACAAGATTCATTTATTTTCTTTTTTTTACATTTATGGCATGTGGTTTTATTTTACATGTGCATGCTATTAAATTATTTTTACATGATACTTTTACACATGCAGGCCATGTGATTTTATTTTTTTACATGCAATTTTCTCACATTATTTACTTACTTCCACATAATAATTTTTCACATGTTGGGTATGTGGTTTTATTTTTTTCCACCTCTGATCACGTATTATTCACATAATGTCATGTGTTTAGTTTGAGGGTGAAATACACCTTCATGTGTTTTTCACATATTACTGAAATAATCACATGGGAAAACACATGTATGTAATTATTTAATAATGGTTACTTTCAAAAGGCCAGTGTGGCAGTGTGATTTTGTTCCAACAAGGCAGCAAACACACCAGCTCTTTGAGAATACAATTGTACACCCTGCTTTGTGTAAATCTCAACCTTGTTTTTTTCATTTTCCGTATAAAACAGAGATATTCAGAAAGTGACTGGGAGACTGACTGTGGCTTTTCTACACTTGGCCTTTTAAAAGGATTGAAGTGGTCTCTACAGTCTGCCCAGCCCTAATTACTACATTACTATGAATGACTGTGCTTATTGATACTGCTATATCATGGTAAAAGGCATGCACTTATGCAGAAAAAAATAAAATAGGATAATGAATGAATGCTTCCTGCTATGGCAGATAACAGGCACTATAGTTACATGACTCTATTAAAGAGTAAAAAGTATAAAAAATGTACACCCTTTCACACCACTGCAGGATAAGAACATACCTAAAATCTCTTTTCTTTCTGTCTTTTGGGCCGTATATGCACTCAAGCTGAAGAGTGTGATAGGAAAGACTGATCCTGACACACTGTAACTGCTGTGGCTCTTCCTGCGCTCTGGACAGGCCTGATTCACCATGATACTCTAATACTGATACTCTAGGTTTCTGTACTTCTTACTCACTTTTTATGCCTCGTCTACTGAATAGCAGTTTCTCATTAGATTCTCATTAGCGGGATATCTCAAGAATAAGTTGTCGAATGTGAGTAGGATTTATAGGGAATTATTATTGTAACAGATGAACTGATTTTTTCATTGATTAAAAAAGGTTCAAGGTCACGGCAAGGTCAAATGTCTGAAATAGTTTTTCTTCAATAGTTTCCTTCCTGTTTGAAGTATACATTAAGGTTATTTGAGGTATATGAATTAATAATAAGAAGGACTAGACTTGTTGGTGATGGAGGCATCTCCATCCATGCCACTGGCATTGAGTTCTACTAGTTCCTGCTGTCAATGGTCCCACAACATGTGCACTTCCCAAAAACAGTTTATGCCCAAGACTCATCCTGTAATCATAAAGACTGCCCTGTGTTCAGAACTTTTACGACACTTATTCACAATATGATTCGACACACTTAGTACTATTTGTCTTTATAGCATGATATTGTATAGTATAATATAGTATAGTTCTAGAAGAGTAATGATTTATAATCCCACTATCCAGTGTCATCCAGAAGAGAATGGGTTCTCCTTTTAAGTCTGGTTCCTTTCAAGGTTTCTTTCTCATGCATTCTTAGGGAGTTTTTCCTCACCACTGTCACCTCTGGCTTCATTAAGGATCTAAGTCTATACCAGAATTTCTGTGAAGCTGTTTCATTACTATATTTTTGTTAAAAGCTCTATATAAATAAAATTGAAGCGAATTGAATTACCTGAAAGGTGGACTGTGTTGTACTGCTGGGAAATCAGTATCAGTGTCTGTCCAACAAACAAAACCACTGAACCGGAGAATGCAGGGGCACTTTTTTTTTTGCCTAAATAGCCAAAGGCGTCCTGTTTACCTCTGAAAATAAATCATTATTTTCCACAAAATTAATAAACTTTATTTACTTCATGCCTGCCATGTGTGGAGTGACGAGTGTGACTGAGTATGAAAAGAGTTTTCATATTGCTGGAGGACATACCAGGAACATCTTGTGGCTTTAAACAGAGTGGAGAGGCAGAAATGTACTCCTGTCCTAATAATGCAATTCTCATGTTAGAGGAACTTAAACAAACCCCCAACTCTGTATCCAGTGAATGAACATTTAACTTTTATTATTGTATTTTATTCATCCAGAGTGCAGTGCAGTGGCATAGAGAGTAGCACTGCAGACTCACAGCACCGGGGTCCATGGTTTGAGCTCAGGATAGTGCCTGTGTGTAGTTTTGCATGTTTATGAGTGAGCGAGTGAGTGTATGCTAGTATGCTAAATTATGGCCTGAGTGGTGCCCTGTGATGGACGTGTGTTCCTGCCTCTTGTCCAGTGATCCTGGGATTAGCTCTGTATTCACTGTGCCCTGAACAGAATAAAGTGCTTACTGAAGATTTATGAATGAATGAATTGCTTACCTAAATAAATCTATTTCCCAGACTTCGAAATTCACTCTTTGCATTTACTCATGTCATAATTAAACAAATGCATTTAATCTTACAGTGACATGTATTTAGGAGTTACACGTTTGCTTCGGATTGACTGCTTTGTCTTTGTCACATGTACGGGACTACAGGAGAAAACCTTTTGCAGGGGTAATTACTTAACACTGTTGAAAAAAGGCAGAGATACAGTAGGGGTACAGGGCCATATTGGATTCGGTTTAATTGAAAATGAAACGACTCAACCTGACTTCCTCGTCCCGACATCCTGAGTAAGCATGCTACGTTAGGCTAACACTTATTGATTTATAATTTAAGCGTCTGTTGTGAAAAATTACCTCACTGCTAAATCAGCTCTGTTTATTGTACAAAGTGCTTGGCTCAATTTGAAATTAGACAGAGCATGAGGGATAACTCCACAGGGAAAGAAAAATAAAGAGAAACAAACTTTACTGATTTAAAAGAATCATGCCAGTTAATCAAGGTATTTGCTGAGAAGTGGGATTTTGTTAATAACAAATTAACACGCTAAAAGCATGATAAGATTCAGCAATATTCATTAAGTGGAGATTTGAGATAGATGTGTGTTTTCTGAATACATGTTTTGTCCAAAGTATTAGTCTCATTACACACTGATTTATTCATGCTGGACTCTGACTCATGCTCTGAGAGAATAAACATGGAGGGAAAATGAAAAGTGCAATCATGTTGATATGGTGGTACATTCTGTATAAATAACCACGGCGATTTTTGTATATGTCAGCTGGAATTGATTCAGCTTAATAAACTTAGCCTTGTGTGTACCTCTCTTAGTACACAGATATAACTGCCAAGACTATGTTATGTACACTATGTTAGGATTATGTACACTATGTTAGCATGTTTAAGGATGTTTTAAAAAGCATGGAGATTGATAGTGGGACTCTGCTTTGATCGGGATGGATAGAGGCCTTAGGCACATACCCACATACACACAGTACATGCAGAGAGGGTAACTTATTTTGTATTTTTGTCAGTCAGTGTGATTCCAAGTGTCTCATTTGTGAGCCTTGAAGTGTTGATAGCACTCACTGATGTTTCATTAGCTAAACATTTAATGGTAGATGCACCCTGAATTTTCGCTTGACATACAATTACTGAAAATTCTGTTTAATGGAAAATGATTAATTTCTCACTCAGCATGCATCCTCTCAATGTTCCTCTTCTGAAAAATTATGGCAATAATTACACCATGGTAAGTTTCCTTTCTTCATTCCGTCCTGCAACTACATAAGAATTCTTTACTGTATGATAAAACAATTTGTATAGTTTAATGTATATTGTATAATTGAATAACTTAATGAATTGAGATGTTACATCTGACCTCACAACATATGGTCCTTTGATTTACTTTTATATATCATTTGATATTAAGATTAAAATGGCATTTGTTTGTTATGAATAGTCAATGTATCCATTAAATGTGAAAAAAAACTGGAGCTTTAGAATATTTTACTCATAAGATTTACAAAAAGAAAAAAGAATTGACGAATGTTATAACCGAGCCCACTCTCTCCTAACTATCTGAAATGAATAATTTGTCATGTCTCATTACTAATGAATAAATATGAGCATATGAGAATGATTGCTTATTTGTTCCCCCAGAACCTAACATCAGATAAAGTAAATTTATTGAATGAGCTGATAGATAAAATAATATAATAACCAGGAACAGCCACACTAATTCAACATGAGCAGTCTAAAATGTAACAAACATTAATGTTCAAAACAGTAGCCAGAAATTACAGAAAAGTCTTTTAGACCAGCTAGAAATAAAATACTAATGAAATGCAATATTATAGCTTAATTATGTTTAATTTAATTTTATCTTTTTAGTAGGCCAAACACTAGATTAGGTTCATTTACCAGTCACAAAAATTTATTTGATTACATAATGGAACATACTGGCTACAAATTCAAAACCAACAAGTTACCTTGTCTTTTAACAGATGTGGAAATTATTGTTGCTTTCACTTAATGATGTACTTGTGCTTTGTTTTTAGTCTCGAGATGTACGGGCTTTAAAACTGTACAAGGCCCACTGAAGTGTTCCAGTCATTGCACTTAAAGCACAGCAGTCATTATTTTTTGACGAAAATGTTAACTACTGAAATTCCAGTATGTGTGAATGAGTCATTAACAAGAACAATGCGTTACTATTTATTTGGATGGTTTGTTTTAGACACTCTACAAACCATCTACAAACTGTCACAGCCTATCAGCTGCTTCATAATATATTGTTTAGGTGATTCCATGATTGGTGTGCTATTTATATTCCACTGTATTTGCTACATTTACAAATACACTATATAGGCAAAAGTTTGCGGACACCTGACCATCACATTCATATGTGCTTTTTGAACATCCTATTTCAGATTTAGCCCCCCTTTGCTGTTGTAATAACCTCCTAGCCTCTTCTGGGAAGGCTTTTCACTAGAGTTTGGAGCGTGGCTGTGGGGATTTGTCCATTCGGCCACAAGAGCATTAGTGAGGTTAGGTACTGATGTCAGGCGAGAAGCCTTTGCGCACAGTCAGCATTCCAATTCATCCCAAAGGTGATCAGTGGGGTTGAGGTAAGGGCTCTGTGCAGGCCACTCGACTTCCTCCACACCAAACTTGGCAAGCCATGTCTTCATGGAACTCAGTTTGTGCACAGTTGTGCAACATTGTCATGCTGGAACAGGTTTGGGCCTCTTAGTTCCAGTGAAGGTAAAATTGTAATGCTACTGCATACTGAGACATCCTATATAATTGTGTGCTTCCAACTTTGTGGCAACAGTTTGGGGAAGACCCACATATAGGTGTGATGGTCAGGTGTCCACAAACTTTTGGCCATATAGTGTATGTATGTAAAGTAAAGGTAAAATACATTTAAACATAGATTTTGAAAAAGATCATTCACAACTTTTGTGTCTATCAACTATAACTACAATTTACCTTGAAATATAACCATTAAAAAATGAAATTCTTTAAAAATAACATTATTTTTGCATTAATGAGTGAATTTATTTGATACTTCATGCCTGAAACATCCTCTTCCATGAGTCATCCATTACAGGTTATGAAAAATGTACATTTTTTGTGTCCCACAACAATCACTTAACCATGTTACCTGAACATTTTCCCCCCTATGAAATAAATGCACATGTTCAACATGAAGTTGCTTCATCTGATTTTCTTGATGATCTTGGGAGGAAGAAAAGTACATTCTTTCATACTTTTTCTTTATTTTCAATGATATTATTATATTAACTGACAAGTTATGTATTGAAATATTATTGAAAATTATGAATCACAAACATACATTTTCAGTAAATAATTAAAATTATTTATGTCCTTTATGTGTGCTTTATGTGCTTTATGTCCTCATACCATTAGCAAAGGTGCTTGTTAACCACATTTTGTGTATTTGTAATTTTGGTAAAAAAAAAAAAAAAAAAAAAAAAAAAAACTCAACCCTCTTACTTTAGTAAAGACAAGATGGGTTAACAGATTTTAAATGGTTAAATGCACGTTGTTAACTGTTTGTCGAGTGTCTGCACTGGAATATCCAGATTATGCATTACTAAATAACATCTTATTACTATTAGTTATTAGTGTTTATAAGTACCAAAGCATAATGCAGTATTCATTTCAAATGGTTACAACATTTGTTCATGTTTTGCTCGTGCATAGTTACTACAGAGCTTTACTGTAGAATATTCCTATCTGAAGTGCACTCTGATGTGTGCTTCAGAGATGAAATGCTTTCTTGTGTTTTTGTGTCTAATGGTTTTTAGACAGTAAAAAAAAACAGAAAGTTGAGAAAAAAGAAAGGCAGAAAAAAGAGGAACAGGAATTAAAAAGCAATGAATATAAACAAACAAACAGATCCCCAAATTGTACAGAAATATTTTTACAATCTGGACTGGGGGTGTAATTCAGTGCCACTATCTGTATCTGAAAAAAAAAAAAAAAAAAAAAGCAGAGGTAGAAATGTCAACACTGTCAGCATGGTCTGTGAATTCTGGCTCTGACAGTGACTCAACCTCAGCTAGTAAAGTGTGCGACTGCTTTTAAATTTTTTGTTTGTACCTGCCCTTGACATTTAAGTTGGTTATATTTCCCACAATATAGAACTATAAGTAAACAAACTAGTAGCCTAATTGAAATTACAGTGACCCTGACCAGGCAGTTACTAAGGATGACTGAAAGAATGCTGTAAATGCACACACACACACACACACACACCACAGCAATTTAGGGTCACATTAAAAATGTGGTCTGTGTTCTACAAGCGTCATACAAGCCTCACGCATATGAGCTTCATATCTGAGACACACACACACACACACGTATATATATATATATATACAGATACTTGGATCTGCATTTATATGTGTTGGAGAAACATTACCTGTTCATTCCAGATAAAGTTTTCATATTTGGTTACATCCCAAATCCGGACCCAGTTTTACCATTATGTTTGAGATTCCCAGCAACACATCAGCACACCAGCATATTAATATGGTTTTCATTCAGATAACTGGCTAATTGTGGAGAAAAAAAAATCAGAAAAATTATCCTACACTATATAGCCAAAATTGTGTGGAGAATTGTCTTTGTATGCTGTAATATTAAGATTTCCTTGCACTGGAATTAAGAGGCCCAAACTTTTTCCAGCATGACGATACACCTGTGCACAAAGAAAAGTCCATAATGACATGGTTTGCCAAGGTTGGTTTGGAGGAGCCCCTAACCTCGACCCCCTGAACAGCTTTGGGATGACATGAAATGCAGACTCACCCAACATCAGTGCCTGACCTCACTAATGCCCTTGTGGCTAAATTGGGCTACAAGCCATGCTCCAAAAATCACCACAGCCATGTTCCAAAATCTTGTGGAAAGCCTCCCCAGAAGAGTAGAGGTTATTATAACAGCAAGTGGGAACTAAACCTGGAATGAGATATTCAACAAGCACATATGGTCCGATGCTCTTTTGGTTTCCCATCACATTTGGTTTGTCTTTGCCAAATAAAGCTCACATGATTAAAGCATTTTCTACACTTGTAGTAAGATGTCTGATTCTTAGGTGGAAATGTTGCCTCTGCAATTTTTGTTTAGTATTTAATTTAAAGAGATGTTATGTCAAGCAATTAAAAATAATAAAAACACTTTTTTTCAAATTATGTGTAATTGCAGGCTCTAGTCGAACATGATGCAATAAAATAATAAAAGCATGGAAGCCCTTAAAGATTCCGCTAGATGTTTTATGAGCTTATATTCAAATGCAAATGTATAACTACCAAAATTAGCATGGGAGATCACCAGAGGTGGGAAGTAATAAAGTACAATTGCTTCATTATTTTACTTATCAAGTTTATTTGTCATGTATGTGCATTTCAACCGAATTTTTTCACCTAAAGCTTTTGACTTTTACTTGTTACATTTTAAAAGAACAATCTCTAATCACTCATCTTTTTAATCACTACATTTCAAAACAGATCAATTGCTCTATTATGTATATATCTGAAGTCATAAGGTGACTTTTTTTGCATTTTTGCATTTAAAAAAAAAACAAAACTACCAAATATAAAGTCTAAATCTAAATGAATATGACAACAGAAACATGTATGATGTATTTATGTGTAAATTTCTATATTTCTCCATGCAAGTGCAGTGTCTTACACCAAAAAGTATCAGGAATCAGGATTTTAAGAAACTTCCCAAAAAAATATTTAAAAAATGTAAAGAAAAATACCTGTTGCTATTCATCCATTACCTATTTGTATGCATGTTTTAGTTAGTTTGTATTGTCAGAGTTTAATATAATGCTAGCTAACATTTTACAGATTAATGATATAGCTGTTGCTAGTTAGTGTTAATATCTTGGTAGATAGTTTACTGTCAGTTACTAAAATCGATGTGTGGATTCAGGTGCAGACATTTTTTCACTTATGGACCTTGTGATTTAATTTGTATTGTTTTAAATCGTTATTTCAGGGGTGGGATGTACAATTCTCCATGTCCATCTCAATCTCTGTCCAAATCCCTTTAATTTGTGCTCATGTGACCCTGACTCAGTGCAGTGGTACAGTGGTGATATCCTCTCTACCCGCGTCCTTGCTTGTATCGGGGACATGTATGTGTAGGCTGGCCTCCATGGCGATTCATAGATTGTTGATGCCCAAGCAATGTATTATTATATCTGGATTATTATGATGACTCATAAAGAACTTAAGCATCCAGATTTGTCCAGGAGGAATCAGCACGATGCCACTTTAGTTTAAAAGTTAAAATAAACTTGTATTTTGTTGTTCAACTATTTAATGGCTACTTAATAAACTGTTCAAAGTTCATGGTCAGTGCATATTAATACTATTTTATAATTGTATATGTTGTATAGATTCTAAACATAATTTCTTCTAGGAAACGTTTCTTTCTCTTTTGGGACTAAACGGCCAGATTCCAGATATACATTTTACCGCAGGCTTTTCTTGCTCTCCTG
This sequence comes from Pangasianodon hypophthalmus, assembly GCF_027358585.1. Lineage (NCBI taxonomy): Eukaryota > Metazoa > Chordata > Actinopteri > Siluriformes > Pangasiidae > Pangasianodon > Pangasianodon hypophthalmus. The sequence continues at coordinate 9,009,338 of NC_069734.1, read as the reverse complement.
TAGATGCTGGAAAAAGAAGAAGGCCATAGAGGGGATAAAAGGAGACTTCTCTGTACTGCTTTGATGGCTGTCGAGTGTTATAGTTTTCACTTGTTTCCCTCAATGAATGACTGGCCTTGGCAGGCATTGTCTGAAACAGCATTTGGAGTTGAAAGAAAATCTATGTTGCCTTCCTTCAACAGCTCATGAAGGAACATTCCAATGATAGGCTTTGTTGTCAGCTAAAAAATCTGCAGTGATGGGCAAATAATATGCAATGGGTCCTCAGCACTGCCCTATGGTCTTCAAGGTTTTAGGTTTATGTACTACAATGAGAATGACATTCTAGTTTCAAAAGATCCATAGAAACACTATATAAAAGCACTGAATAACATGAAATTCCATACACACCAGTCAGACTCTATGCCATATTTATGGAGACACCCTTATCCAGAGCAGCTTACATTTGTCTCTCTTTTTTTTTTTTTTTTTTTTTTTTTTTTACACAACTGAGCAGGTTAGGGTTAAGGGTCTTCCTCAAGGTCCAAGCAGTGGCAGCTTAGTGGTGTTGGGATTTGAACTCATGACCTTCTGATCAGTAGGCTAATATCTTAACTACTGAGCTCCCAGTGCCCCCCTGTAAGTCATACAGACATACAGAGACCTTAAAGTTAAACTTTTCTATGTGGCAATTTTGTGATTTCATCACGTTAATATTTTGATCCTCAATAAGGTTAACACTGACAGAACATTTCAACTTTAAATCTTTTTATATTCGTAAGCATACTGTATATTTAGTGTCATGAAAAGTATACTCAACAAGATAAAAAAAAAAGCCAAATGGAAACTATTAAAACTCTCAATTAACTCAAAATATATAAAGCAGTTTATTCACCTCCATTTTTTTGCAGGTTTTTGTCATTTTTTTTCCCTATTTGCAGCTATGAGCATTATTTTCTCAGTTGCCATTTCTGGTTTGACATTTGCTCCTTCCCTTGAGTGATTCACTTTACCCGGCATTGCTCTATCTGCCTGACGATTGACCCCTGCCTGATTTCTGACCATGTCAGTTTTTTATAAAACTAAGCTTGCTCTTACATCCACCTGCCCCCGCTTTGTGAAAACAATGTAGAGTTTTAGAAATGCCACTCTGATTTTCAATTGAACAGTATCCAAGATTGCATCAAGGTCCTTAACTGTAGCTTTAGGTTCCAGAAAATAGCCATCAAGGCCTAGGGAGGAATCAGCAATCCTCATGTACCTCAAAGTAGACTTGCTACACAACTTAGTCAGAATTCTGGTTTATTAAAATTTAAAAGAACGAAGTTTTTATTTATCCAATATATTATGTCTTTGACAGTCTTTTTACATAGCAGTTCTGCTCATATTTCCAAGGTACTGGATATATGTCATGTGAATGCCGGAATTGTCATTGAACTCCACATCCCAGAATGCACCGCGGCCTTCAAACATGGCAGCCACAGACTACACATCCTAAGGCATATGCTCAGTGGCACGTTCCATCTCACCTGATTACTGACTGTTTGCACCTGGACTCAATCACATACTCACACAATATATAGCCCTGACCAAAACTTATGATTCAAAGTATCATCCAGTGTTTTTTTTTTTTCTTTTCAGTCTGATATACCAAGCCTTGTTTCTTGTGTTTGCTGCTCTGGTTTTTGGGTTCAGGATTTTGTCTCCCCAAGTCTGTTTGTTGATCTCCTGACCCTTATCTGATTTTGACCATACTATTGTGTCACGTTTTGGATTTGTCTGCCTGTCTTAAAAAAAAAAAGCATTCACCCACAACTGCAGCCAACTCTGCTGCCTGACAATATAACTGGAGAATAATAGGGGGGCTAGAACAGAACCTTGTGGTACACCATATTTCACTTTTTAGACTCAGAAGAAATGATCTGTTACGATCTAAAACAGGCAAATTTTATCTCTGTACTATCCATAAGCAAAAGATAAATTTGTTGGTTTGTCTAAGACTGGTTTTGGACCCCCAATTTGAGCAGTAAAGAGTTGGTGACCAGTTATTTTTGTTAAAGCACCAAAAATTCTACATTGTTTTACATAATTGACTTTTGTGCCAAGTACAGATTTCTCCATGCTGATATGCACTGAGAAGAAGTGTTATTGCTAACCTGATACTCCCAGTGTGTGAACTGGAGGTCTAGTGATTCTTTAACAGTGCTATTCATGTGTTACCTCATATACCTTACATAAACTTAAGAGGCAATTGACTGTAGTCATTCAAACATGTCACCTACATTTAAGCAGTGCACTATAATTTATGTACAAAGGGCTATCTTCTAACTGGTCTTAACTGGTGATTGACAGTGTGCCATCCCTCCCACCCAGGCCAATTTAGCTTCCTTGGCTCCTTGGCCATGGATGGCTATGGCATCATTGAGATTCAACTTGCAATCTCCAGATGATAGGGTGATCTCTTTTCTGTTGCACCACTTGGGAGGACTTAACAATGTGACAAAATATTCTGTTTTAGTTTCATTCGTTTGTAAGAAAATCTTCCTAGCATTGACACTAAAAACTTTCCATTTTCCACTCAAAGACAATATCATAACTGTTTCCAGCAGAAGCGAGTGAGTACTTTGTAATGACAGCATTCTCAATTATCTCACCAAATAGCCTGGACAGTACATGAATCAGTGTTAGCTTGCTAGCCGCTGCTCCCTTACTCAATTGCCACTGCTTGCTAATGAATCGGAATACCGGAGAGGCAGTGAACATACTGTTCCACCGTTGGCTGGGGACATATTGGAAATTGGCACTTTATTGTCTAACAGGCTCTCTCCCAGCATGTATGTTCACTCGAGAAGAGAGTCTCCATTAGGACTCCCATTATAAGCCTTTACTACATCAGCATGTGGCTCTTACTGTATGCAGCTGGTGCCACCGTGGCATGGTGCTGCTGGGTCTTTCATCATGTCTGCTTTGTTCAACTCTGCAAAGTATTAGCAATCCAATCTTTAGAGTCTGCAATGGACTTGTAGCAAGGCGGTGGGGGGAAAGTTCAGGCAAACTTATTTGCATATTGATAAATTCATCTTTCCTTGTGTGCTAGTCACTAGAAGTACATTAGTGGCAACACTGACTTTTACTTACATATCTGTCAACTGTTTGTGACTATCTGTATATTTGATTATGTATATAACTATAGTATAATTTATACTGTATCCTGGATTGTTCCTTATTGAAGTTCATGTAATTTAAGAATTTTACATAGAACATGAAAGCATAGAGCTGCAAATATGTCCCTAGTGTATTTCTCTGCAAAAATATTCACAGTTATGATTTTGAAGACCCGTTGAAGGAAACATGGTATTATCCTGCTTGACTGATTCTAATTATTTTGCTGTTGACAAACGTCATCCTACCTGATTGCAGTCTGACTTTTAGCAGCCTGTTCCTGGACCTGGTTGATTGCAGGGTGTAGTTATGGTTAAAGTGAAAGAAAACAAAGAAAACACTTGTGGGAAAAAATTATGACCTTTTGTCTTTGTTCATAGAATGACATTGTGTCAAAATGTCTACTTTGAAATGTATTATTTGAAAATGAATTTTTCCAAGGTCAATTGCAGCAGGATATTGCCAATTTCATGAAACTAACCAAACTGGTGTAATTTGTATTGTATTGTTTCTCATTATTAAACGTCTTGTAGACACATGATGAACATCAGCATTGTCATTTTGTTGGCAGCTAATTAACCTTGTTTCCACCTCCAGACTGATGCTCAATTAAAATGGTAAGATGCATGGGAAAAGTTCTGGGACAGAAGTATAACAAACACAAAATAAAAAGAGCATAGGCATGACAATGAAATGTGTTGATAAGATATTTATAACATTTTCATGGATCTGTTTGAATGTTGTTGGCTTTGCAAGTGTTAAAAAAGAAACCGACTTCAGAGGCAGTAAGAGCCTCTCAGAGTTTATAAAGCTGTGTAGACAAATGTAGATGTAAATAATGATTACAGCCATAGTCACTTGTGCCAAAATATAGCTATATACACTCACCGGCCACTTTAATAGGCACACCATTACTAAATCATCATGGTTGCAGGACAATGTATAAAACCACGCAGGTACAGGTCAATGTTTCTTTGTTAATGTTTACATCAAATATCAAAATGGCTGACTTTCACTGTGGCATGGTTGTTGATGGACTGGCACTTTGACTGTGTCTCCGTTGACCACTTGTGATCAGATTTCATACTTAAATCTCTGCTGGAGAAAAGGTGTCGTGCACATTTATGTCTTCCAGTCTTCCTCTACATTTGCGTTCATGCAGAAATCTCCTTTGAATCCTATCTCATGTACCTGTACAGACTGTTTCAAATGTTTTGATCATGTGATCTGCTAAAAAAACTTATAAATGAATGGGCGATGAGACAATGAAAGAAGCTATGAAAAGCAACTTCTTTCACCTCTACTGTTACAACATCACCTTTATCCTGGAGGCCTAGAGGTGAAGAACTCTACATTTCAGCACAATTTCCAAACAGTCTCACAATCTAGGTATTTTCCAGCTAGGTCAGTGATGCTGTCAGTTAGACGGTCCTTTGTTTCTGTTGTAGGGTAGGTGAGGTTGGTAAATTATTACTATTAAATTAAATATTGTTATTAAATGGCACCTGTCCAATGGACAAAATAATCTCATAACAAGATATTACTTACAGGTTTACAAGTTTAATAAGCATAAGAAAGTTAAATTTAACTAAGATAGTTGGATAATGAGCAGAATAAAGTCAGACATAAACAGAGAGTATAGGCAGATGTGTGCAAAAGAGTGGATCTATTTAACAAACTAATTATAGCTAAACTAGCATACCACTGAAGAAGTTCTGCAGAGAGGCTTTATAGTTATGTTCTGATGGTGCCTTCTTGGTTGGGCCTGATCCTTGAAATGACTTCAGTCTAGTCAGGTGTTGCACCAGCCGAAGAGTCCTTTGACTCAGTGTTCAGTGTTGTTTGAAGATCGTGCTGAACGTCCAGCCGTGGTGTCCAGTCTGCTTCTCTGGAAGGTTTGCACAGGCTAGTGCACTCTCCGTGCTGGTCCCGGATAAAGGGAGGGTTGCGTCAGGAAGGGCATCCAGTGTAAAAAGTTTCCTTCAAAGATGTTTACTAGCCTGACTTGCCATGTCTGTAGGGATTACTGCTCTTCACTTTCTTATTTATTTAACACTGTTTAATATGTGGCTCTGCTTTCTGGCTGAGCACAGGCTATGGGCTGTGAGCCTATTGATGTGCACACAAACACAATCTCAGCATGAACTAGAAGTGAAAATTAGAGGTAAGATGAGATTCAGCACTACAGACATAGTAATAGAGTAGTATTCCTCAATGCACATCCTACATACAATCCCCCCCCCCCCCCCTCTTTTTTTTACACATTCACACACTGTCACAATGAGGTGGAAGTGGTGGGATCAAATCGCAAGCAGTTTATTAAACTAATACAAATCATTGACAGGTATGGTTCAGTACAAATCAGCAGACACTACTGCTATTAAGAGCTAGACTTTTTATAGACTTTTTAGAATGATACATACAGTATATATTCAGTCCAATGAATGAGATGAGAAACAGCTGATTGGAATAAGTAGGAAGGTGACTGAGAGCAGAATAAAATCCAGATTGGTAAAATCCAGAAAAAAACAGTTGACATACAGCATATTTGAGATCCGACTATACGAAGACTCTCAGATTTGTAGTCTAATTGTACAGGAAGAGGCAGATTAAAGATGCAATTTGTAATTTTTAGAGCTTTTGGCTGCCTGTGAGCTGAATTAGATTTGAAGTGAAACACTGACAAGCTTTACCCTTCCACCCAACCAACCCAACCTGCTTGTTGAAACTATCTACCTCAAGAATTGCTTTTTATTAAAAAAGGGTCAGATCTAAGAACTTTTTTTTTTAAATCTTGGGGTGGAGTTAATTTCTGGGCCAGAAAATTGGAAACAAGTCGGCAAAAAAGAAACTAGCCATGGAAATGTTGCTTTTAAATATATATATATATATATATATATATATATATATATATATATATATATATATATATATATATATATATTTTAATAGAATTTTTAACACTACTAGCAGGATATTTAATTAAAATATATGTACATCTAATTCCAGCATAGAAACTTAATTAGACACTTGTGGTATTACATAGTCCTCATTTAATTACCATTTATGAGAGCTAATTATGTTGTTAATGAGTGTTGTGACTAATTCTGATATGAATACTGCAGTATTCCTTCGATTGCATCTCAGTTTTGTCACACTCCATATTACTTGTTCATGTGCAAGGAAACATTTCAGTTGGGATCATTTCCTTGGTGCAGGTCATCTGTTCTATACAAGAAGATACACTTGCTCATCTACCCTAAGACGTAAACAAGTTTTTCAATCTTCTACAACCGAGGCAGTGTCATATGCTGTGCTTTGAATAAGAAATTATTGAGGCGGGTTTTACAGGGTAGAGATAGCATTATTAGCTACAGCAGGAGGCTCTCTCCTCAGGTGTCTTCACGAAACAGATCATAAATCAGTCTCAGACCCCAGTGGAAGTTGATAGATAGGCTGACTGAAGAGCTGGTTACCTGGAGATGATGTGCAGCTTGATCAAATCAGTTCAATTTGAGGGCTAATGTCTTCACCTGAAATTGATGAAGCTTGGCCCTCACCCAATACTTGATTATTTGCAATTCAGATTTTGGAGCAACAATTTCTGCGGTAAAGTAGAAATGTGAAAATGGAAGTGAAAATGGTTCGACACATTATTCATTGGCTTTATAAAGAAAAAGTGCATTAAAGTAAATGATGTGGGGAGTTGGAAGTTTGAGTAAAGCCATAGGAAATAAGATATCATATCTTGTGGGATCTCATCCTATAAGATATATAGTACTATGCATATATAAATGCATATTCTATCCAACTCACAATAAAAACACAAAGTCATGGATCTCAGGGTGTGTGAGAAATCATGCGTCTTTTCCCATCAACAGTCTGAAAGCACTCTATCTGAGAAATCTAATCAGGTAGATGACTATTAACAGGGCAGCTTGGGACTCTGATTTCTCTCCCACTCCATGAATTAGTTTTTTTCTCTTTGTCTCTACATTATGCCATCTTTCATGTTGGAGCAGTTGCTCTTGATTATTCTCTTTGCTAAGATCAATCTCACATTCACATGATTTTGTCCTTGGTCTCCTTCAGTCTCTGCGTGATAAAATAAATCATCAAGATATGGAGCTTGGTGAAGTGGACTGAAGTGTGTGTGTGTGTGTGTGTGTGTCTGTCTTGGAGGGGGGTTGGAGGGGTTTGGTGTTACATTGACCTTGGTACCACTTAGCCAGTGATTGTCACACGTCACTGAATTCATATTCCTTCATCATTGGGTTTATAATGAATTGTTTTTGTGCCTTTGGTTGACAGCAGTGTATAGCTGGCTTAAAAATAACTCCTTCATTCATTCATTTTCTGAGAGAATCTACAATCATCCTGGAACATTTCACTAAAAAGAATGCATCCTGACCCCACCCCCCAACACACACACATATACTTTTCTGTGTTTTCTTAACACAGTTACACAACGACAATAGAGGATATGATATTTTCACGCTTGGGTGTATGTTTGTCTTGAAATTTGGTGGGGACACATGAAAGGGACTCTGAGTCTATATGGGAAAACGCCTTCCTCATTGAGAACAAACTATTATGTGATTGAAATATGAACAGGCTGAACATGTATAGTATGTTTAATAATGGTCAGTCACAACATACACATGTAAATTAGTATGCAACAAAACACACAAACACACACACACATACTGTACCCGAATGAGCCAAAGACCTATATATTCTAGTAGCAGCCTGAGTAACTGACTCCATAAACAGAGGTTTTTATGGTGATATCCATACTTAAACTGAAGCTACTGTTAGTAAGAAATCTCATTATGACACCAAAATTGGTGTATAGGAGTCAGTCAATAATAAAGTCGTAATAGTAGTTTTAAAGGTGTTATATGAAGAAAAAAGTTTCATCAGTTGATCTTCTTTTCATGATCTCCTAATTACTGCTGGGAAATTAAGTCAGGTCATCCAAGTCATCCAAGCAGACTGCCTGGCTAGAGCTAAGTAAATGGCAGGTTTTTTTTTATCTCTACACAGGATGACCAGTGACCTGCCTGTCTTAATATTTTCATCATTTTATACATCATCTCCTAAAACCTTTGTTCCCATTTATTTTAAATGATATATTTTTGGATAGTAATTAAGTGGATGGGAGCCATCTTGTTGCCCCCTGGCCTTTGGTAAGATTGACCCTTTTTGTTTGTTGGTTTTCTTCTCTGATAGCCCTTAAATCTATCATTGTGAACACTTAGCTTATATATTTCTTAGTGTTACCTTTCTCAGTTTCAATCTTCTGGGTTTTTGACCATGAAAATTCCACTCTACTATTCTTTATGTTTTTTTTGAACCAGAATAGTGGGTAACTGATCTAGCCTAACAACACAAACAGAGGTGGATCAACCTAGATCAAGTCCTACAGTTTCAGACTTTAATCTTTTCTTCCTCAAAAAGCCATCATTTGTAATTCACGGACTTATTGCTTGTGCAATACCAACTATGAGCTGAGGCAAACTCATAGACCTGCCTGCTGGGTATAATAGCTCAGAGTTCAGTCAGTATACACGGTCATTCGATTGAACCTGTGGCTTTGAAGGAGGCCGATTTTTTGGTTTGGAGATCATTGCATCCAAGAAGCTCTTAAATCCAACAGTCATGTCTGATATATACTGTGGTATTGTGGATTGTGCATAGAAACTCGAATACTAGCCTTTATCCTCTGTTACTTCTCTGACCTGATCTCTGGTTTTTCTCTGTGGACATGCATGCTGCTTGGTATAAGGCCAAGGTCAGGAAGGTTATTTGTTACACAAGAGCAGCTAAGACACATTTTTCATGTAAGGATATCATTTTCTATAGTACATGAAGTATATTGGTAAGAGGCTCTGTGTTTTGAAGAACCTACACGTCTGTAATGTTGCGTTTTATTATGGTGTAGCTTCTCTTTGGTTAGTATCTCTGAGCCTGAGCCTAATTTTCACTTGGCAGCATTCTCATTCTCATTTGTTTAGCACTTGGTAAGAGGCACAATTCTCTAGTGCAACTCCCTCTAGGATGGTAATAATTGCAAAGTTAAAACAAATTTACAGAATATTAGCTTCTGTGTTGGCATCTTCTTGACACTATTCTGTTCTGCTATTTGATGGCTTCCTCTCCATGTGTAATCTCCACAGATGCTCAGGACTTTGAACGTGCAGATAATCGCCTGCTGCTGACGATGACAACCTGAAGTACTTCACAACACCCGCTGCTAATTATAAAAAGTAGCTAAGCCATGTTAATGCATTGCCTCCAGACATGAACGCAGACTCCAAAATGGATTATTTAAAAGGGAACTGCTGCTGGCTCTTTGGTGTAGTGCAAAAGTGCCCCATGGTGAATACACAGCTGGGCTGACATAGTGTCTAACAAAAACACAAATATATTGATTGTGGGCAAATTGCAAGTGAAGTCTGTGGATGGTGGCGAGGCCTGAAAACATCCTCAGTAAAAATCAGTCTAATGGGTTTGGACTGTCTGCCCTGGGTAAGAGGGAAGATAGGAGGCATTTTGAATAATGCAAACCCTTCAGCTTGAATCAGGGTGCACCATCAAGTCTCATCCACTGAGGCTGATCTCTCTTTCTATCTATTGTCCTAACTTTCTATCCATACCTTTCTGTCTTTCTGTCTATATCTCTTTTGTAAGTTTCTTTTCTCTAACTCTGTTTCTGCAGCTTTTGTAGCATTTCCACGGTAAGATCGGATGTCAGTGTGCAGTGTGCTGCGCTTTATCCTGATAAAGGTTGCAATGGATCCTATCTCATGAATACACAGAAATACACCCTGGATTGGTTGACGGTCCATAGCAGGGCACCCCACACACACACACACACACATTCATATTTGACATAGCCAGTCCGAAGGAAACCCACATGGAAATGGGGAGAACATGTAAAACTCCTCACAGACAGTAACCCGATGATTGAACCGGTGACCCTGGAGCTGGGAAGTGGTGATGCTACATGATGCACCACTGTACCATTATTTGTAATCAAGACAATCACAAATTCATAAAGATCGAACAGACATCTAATTTCTCTTCTCCAGTCTGTCTAAAATATTATTTTGATGCAGCCTGGACTATTGGAATGATCTCTTAAGATGCCAACATCATGATGTGTTTTAAAATAGCCCTTTAGATCACTGTATAATTGATTGTATACAATGTACAACTGTGAAAGCCATAATGTAAAAAAAAAATAATTGTAGAATTATTATTAACAAAAATTAGAATTAATAAATTATTGTAGAATTTAGAGGAATTTACTGGCAGCAGAGTTGCCTGTAAAATACTGTAAATATATAGTACATATTTCTTTTAAAAGTACTGTAATATATTTACAGGTCATTATTGTACTTATAGAATATCACTGTATGTTTCCAGTCATAGACTGTCAATTTGAAATAAAAATATCCAAAGCAACTGAGGCAGGATACAACTGAGCAGTTGAAGGTTAAGGGTCTTACTCAAGGACCCAATCATAGCAGCCTGGCAGTGCTGGGATTTGAATTCATAACCTTCTGACCTGGCTTGACCACTGAGCCAATGCTTCTCTCAACAAGCTTGTACTGGTTCAACCATATCTACAGTTGAATTAACTTGCATTAAAAGACAAATTTCAGTGGTTTAATGCTCAAGGGTTTTACTAGTTTGTAAACTTACATCAAAGAGGGTGTTGTATATACTAGAAGACGTTCGCATAAGACAGCTGCTAAAATAAAGGGCACAAAAACATCCACAAATTTTCAGATGTTGCCCAAAGAAAGTCTTTACCTTTCTCCCACCTACCTAAAACTAAACTAAACCAAACTATTTACCCAATCATGTAGAGTACAATCCTGTAAAATAATAAAACAGTATTTTGCTGTAAATTTACTGCAGCTTAACTACAGCAGGAGTGCATGAGTTGTGTTGTGAGATTACTCGATTTGTGAGTGACTGGAGATGGAGATTATCTGAAGAGCAGTTTCTGAAAAGGCAAAGGAAGGAAAAACATCTCTATTGCAGATTGATGATTATGAAAGCAATTTGCCTGCACTAAAGGGAATAATACACACCACTGTCATTTTGCATACCATGTCTTTTATGCTTAATTTGCATTTTCAGTTATGCGAAAAGGTTTGCTGACCGCCTTTATTCTGTGTAATTTGTTTTCCCTTTTAAATAAACTATTTATCATGTAAAAACTGAATTTTTAAAATGAGTTTTTATGTATTCTCATGATTACAACTACAATTTGTTTGCATTTTATAATATTTAATATACTCATTCTACAAAGCTCCTCTTATTGAGCTATGTACTAAAGAAACAAAGCACCTAGGCTATGCATACAGTCTTGTTCTGAAACAAATATCATGCTCTGAGGGAAGTCAGTGTCATGCAGGTGTGTGAGAGTGATTAAACTAAGCTTTGCTTATGATATTCACAAACCTTCACAGAATGTTCTCAGTTACAGGACCTGACAAATCAGGTGCTGGTGCTCTTGTGTTATTTTAATTTCCTTCATTGGCATGATAGTGCTGGAGGACTCGGGAATGTTAACAGCTGGAAACAACTGCATGTGTGCTGTCAAAAGGGCACTCAGTGTAGTTTTTTTATGATGGATTGCCAGCTTGTCTTGTTGCAACAGCAGTGAATTTAATCAACTTCGCTTAAGGCTACTATAAGTGAAAAGCGTAATCTAACCACATTTCAATAAGCGACGCAAATCTGTGTTTGCACTTTGGGGAACTAAACGAATAAAAAAAGATTAAGATATCAGGCTGGAAAAGTGCAAGTTCAGAGATGACAGATCAAAGTGTGTTGAAGTGTATGGGGGGCATGCCTCGGGTAAAGGGGAACATTAAAAGAAGGAGAAAGATAGGGTTCTTGCATGAGCTGAGCCACTGTTTCACAATTTCAAGCTTGAGTGTCTGAGATCTGAGAATTAGTTAAATTTAAGACCCTAATAAATGCAGATATAGAACCTGAGATAGTGGTGATTTGCAGATATAGGACCTGTGATTTTTCCGCACTAATACAAATACAGTTTGATGAAAAAGTTCTTCTATATTCCTCTGACCACTGATAAAGGAAACTGTGGACTGGGTTCTACTTAATTTTTGCATACACCATCACACGCTCAAACAGTGTGGCTGATTCTACTCTAATGACCTTGATGGATTTTATTTTATAATTCATTATAATGGAGTGGCACGGTTGCTGCCTCCAAGATTAGATTTGGAGCTCAGGTTATTGTCTACCCAGAGAGAACGGGAAACTACTGTGAGGAGTCTGAATACTTGCCTTCTTAATTAATTCCATACAAATCTCAAAGGTCTCTTCTCTCCCAGCCAAGAAGTGTGCATTTTATTTTTATTTCAGTTCCAATCAAGTTCATCAGTGTGGGAAAAACTATAGAGAAACTTTTGCTAATTTGCTTTATTTAACGTAGTGATTTATTTGCTAATGCCAGGTTAGACTAGCATTGAGTTCAGCAACATAACTGGCTAGGCAGCAAGTCAAATTCTAGCTATATTGGTTATTTACAGGATATTTTATTTCTGCTACAATTGGTGGAGCTTTAGTCATGCATATAACTAGCAAACTAGTCAGCCATCTGTCAGGCAGAACATGACTACTTAATTTCATGAGTTAGAAACATTTACCTTTTAGTTTTTAATACTCGAGTACATTTAAAAATAGCAACTTTTTTACTTTCACTGGAGTAAATCTTTGGTTGGGAACTTCCACTTTTAACTGAGTAAGATTTTGGAATATTAACTATACATTCACTCAAGTATAATCTCCCAGTACTTTTTCCACCCCTGGTACACCATGTCTGATCTGAAGGTTGGAAGTGGGTAGTGATTTGTTTGCCTTGCATATAAGAACGGACCTGACAAGAAGAAAAAAAATAACAAACAGTAAATTTGAACATATTCAGTCCAGTTTTATTTGTATAGTGTTTTCCATAAAACACATTTTCTCATAAAGCAGGATTTTAGAGGTCCCAGATTCCCAGTGAACAATTTGAAGGGCAGCAGAGGAAAGGAAAAACCTAATATGACATAAAGAAACCTTGAGTGGAGTCAAAGATTCAAAGAGGAGCTTGTACTGCCCCCCAGGCAGCATTGGACATGGAGGAAATTTCCATAAGTAGGATAAAAAGAAACTGCATTCTGGGGATTCAGAGGCTGTCCACTAGATATGTGAAATTCACCTTCCTTTGCTACTCATAAATATTTCATGCTTATGATCACTCTTTTATTGCACTTCATCACTGGAAGCTTTGACATTTGCAACAGATGAATAATATCGATCCCCAGTTCTGTCTGTGGTTTACTAGTGGTGGTCATTCGATTCTTGGGTGTGTGTGGAAATTCGAAGCTAGTCTAGTATAGTGAAATGGCAGCGATGCATTTTAATATTAAAAAACTAACTTTGTTTGTGTGAAGAATCACTCTGGATTTCTCTGGAGGTTTGAGTGTGGGATTTGTGTGAGAGATAGTAAAGCGGAACTGGCACTGCAGAAAGGAAGATGTAGGAGAGAAGGATTGCTCCACTGTTGTTTGTCTCCCACAGTGCATTAGGGCTGGTTCTCAGAGAAAGCTATCACACTCCTTCACACACTTCAGCCACCAACTTGGACACGCATATCCAACACATTTGACTGTCAAAGGGCAATAAGATATTTAAAAATCTTATTTCCCTTGTTTGCCAAGTATGCAAATTGGCATCCAGATTTCTCTTCACATTTTCACAGTATGATCCATGTTCCACATTAAGTGGTTGGTGAGTTGTGAAAGGTCCTTGGCATCTTTTGCACTGGACAGATCTGCAAACATTTACAGAACCAGAGAGGTGAGTGAAGAAATGCAGACGTCATTTGATTAATAATTGGTGTCATTACAGACATACTGTAGCTTGCATAAGTATTCACTCTCTTGAACTGTTCCACGTTTTGTAGTGATACAAACTTGAAATTCATTGGACGTAATTAACCGGAATTTTATATCATAAATCAACACAAAATCAGCCAAAATATCAATATCGTTTACAAAACTATTTACAAATAAAAAATGTAAAATTGGTGGTTGCATAAGTATTCACCTCCTTTGCTATGAAACCCCATCCGTTCCCCTCCAGACCAGTAGAGTGCAACCTCACACATAATTTCTTCTTTGGTTATTCCACTAACTTCCTGTGCACAACTGTCTTGTGTTTCACTTGATAAGCTCACCTTTATAAGTTCTGTGTTTTCCCATCTTAGTTGCTTGGCATTTGTGTTGTATTGTGGTTGTGTAAGTAGTTATCTACTGTTGTATTCTCTATGGTAGAGTCTTGTTTTGTATCCTTTCTTGTTTTTATAGCCTGGAGCTCTTCTGTCTTATCCATAAAGGGTCGGTGTGGCTGCAGGGCTTACTTTACAGCCAAATTGGAGGTACACTTGACAGTTGGTTGGAGAGCAAGATGAACTGATTAAACAAGTGAAATCAGGTGTGACTCCTGCTTGGTTGGAGTGAAAGCCTTCAGTCACTCTGGCCCTTTCTGGATAAGATTGAAGACCCCTGTTCTAGTCATTTGAACCTTTCCTTGACTGTTTTTGTAAAGATGTTTGGTTTTTTTTCGTGATAGATAGATAGATAGATAGATAGACAGAGGAAGGAAGGCTGCACTTGCACCCACTTCCCTGGATTTGTTACAATAAGAAAAAAAAATAGACAAACTTAATGGTACAACCATAATGAAACAAATCGAATATCAGATTTTGAAAGCTCACCATCAATCTGAAGTTACTAAAAACATGGTACATAATGTCATGGCATGCCTCAGTACACTGTTTCAAATTCCAGCACTGCCGGTGCCCCTGCACCTATTCCTGCAAGACCCCAGAGTTTGCTAGAGACACAGATTCATGAAGGCCAATGAGTTATCAAAACAGGACAAAGTTCTGGAAAACTGTCAGAGTTTGGTTATAAGAAAATATCCCGAACATTGAACAGCCCATGGAGCGCCATTATTAAAAAAAATGGAAGAAAATACCAAAAGTCAGTGACCATTAAAGTAAAGTGAGCATTAGTCAGAGGAGAAACCAAGAGGCCAAGTGTATATTAATGCACGGCACTGAAACATTAGGGTTGTCCACATTGTGATAAAACGATGATGCTGATGCCTGGTCTTACATATCTCCAAACATGGATGATACAAAGTTCTTTGAGCTGGTATTTTTTTAATTTGATCCATAATATTAGAATCATCTAACAAATGAGCACATCATATAAATGTCACGGTGGTGAAGACACACATAAAGCAGCTGTTGCTGCTATTATGCCACAACACTTTTGGTATGCTAGACAATGGCAAGATCTTGAAACCTTTTTTCCTCTCTGCAATTGGAACCCCATTCAAAGAGGTTAAGTAGGGGTGCCAGGGTTGGCGTGATGAGACGCTTCACTCAAGGCTAATGATAGCAGAATTCAGTCCTGATTATTCATTGATCTCTATATTGCTTGTCAGACACCGGCTCTCCATCAGGATGGATGTACCCTTGAGCTGTGCTCATTACTGCAAGCATTAGAGAGCACACACTTGCCTGATATTATAAACTTACAGAGCATAACCTCTTCCTCTACCTTTGTCACTCAATTCCCTAACAAGATTAGTTTTGTGCAATGGGGATTTATATAGAAAACAGCAATTCTCCCAAATTATGTTTTTTAGGGTTCAATTTATATCAAGCAGTAACTGGGAATTAAAATATGCAGTATATCCAATTATTATTTAAAAATTAAAAATTACAATTTATTCTTAAAGTGTTTTAAATCAGCCAGGGTACGGAGACTGCTTCCTTTTTAATGAACATCCCCTAACAGTGCTTTGTGTGGAAAACAAAAGGACTCATGGATTTGAGACATAAAAATGGAAACTTTAATCAATTTGTTCTTACACTATTCAGATATTATAACATCTGGATAACACCTTACACACTTGACAAACGTGTTAGAAGCTATAATGTTCTCTTATTGTACATAAAAGCGAGTGTGGGAAGCAACAGGTGCCTAAATGTGAGATGATATTGTCTCTGTTTCCAACTCTCTTGGTGCTTCTGATTCTGAAATGAATGTTTAGCATGTGTGCATGCTAAGTGACTGGTCTAAGGTTTGGTCCATAAAATGAGACAGACACAGGTCAAGAGCTTTAGGTAATATTCATGTCAAACATCAGAATGGGTAAAAACTGTAAATGACTTTGATTACCGCATGGTCGTTTCCAATCCAGTTTAGGTGATCCTGTGCCTACTCTAGCCTCAGATTCCTGTTCTTGGCTGACAGAAGTGAAACCTGATATGGTCTTCTGCTGTTCTGTTTCTGTTCAGCAGGGTTGTAAAGAATGGCTACTGGCAGTTCAAACTGGCAGTTCCTCTCATCTTTCTCATCAACAAGCCATTTCTGCATGCAGAATGTCTACTGGCACCAACAACCATGCCACAAAATCACTAAGATCACATTTTTATTAGTCTGATGTTTGATGTGACATTAACGGAAGCTCTTTACATGCTGCCATTGATGCTGATTTGTTAATTGGATAGTTGCATGAAAGAGCAAGGGTACTGGTGTTTCTACTTACAATAACAACAATAATAATAATAATAATAATAATAATAATAATAATAATAATAATAGCAATACATTTTAAACAACAGAACAAAAAATGCATTTTTGAGTGTTTAAAATTTGTAGCATTAATTAACACATACATTATAGCTAACTAATAACCTTTGCAAAAATAAATCCATTGCAAACAACTAAAGACATTCCAGGAAAATAACATTCAAACTTAAATGCAAACTTTTGATTTTTTAGTAACACTCCACTGTAGACACTCTACAAATAGATAATCTACAAACATCTATAGACATTCAACAACCTGTCAGGTGACTGTCACCAACCAGCCTATCAACGAATTCTCTACAATATGTCAACAGTTTATGATTGTTGATGTTTAGAAGACAATCTCTACACACTCTATAGACTATCAGCTTGTCCTTTTTGCTTTTACTTTATTGGTTTGGATGGTGCAGTTTATACAGTAGCTTTTGATGTTTATTAGATCATCTATAAACTATCATCTCACATAAAGAGAGTGTAGATGGTTTCTAGAGTGTTTAGAGGACTATACAATAATGTGCTGCCAAATTATCTAATTAAAATGTATTCCAATCCTCCACCTGGGTCAGAAATAATCATGAATATGTTGAAGAACCCTGAAATAAGGATAAAACTGACCTGTGGCTGGGACTAAATAAATAATCTTTGGGTATTAAAGCAACCCAGTATGCTGTGTTTGACACATAAGCCAGTGTGTGGTCAAATTAACCAGCATGTGTTCTGTTGTATATTGACCTGGCACTCGGTTACAGAAATGACTCAAATTGGGTTACGTTTAACCCAGCTTTTTTTAGAGTACAGATGGGCTGGACCCTGCTGTGAGATGCCCCTCTGTGAGAAGCATCTCCTTCTCATTAAAGGTGTGTCACTCCAGGAAGCCTGTTCTGCTCCTACCGAGGCATCACCTTTCGCTTTCTACAGATTTTAAAGGTTTAACATCGCATCTCCCAATGGTTTGAGTACACAGGTCATCACTGAGCACCTTTCAGGGCACTCCTAAGGTGAGTCCTTTTACTCATAAGATTGCTTGCATGTGTTGTCATTGTCATTAGGAAATCTATGCAAGAATGTTTAAGGGAATGATGTATGATGGCAGTATTTATAGCAAATACTGTGTCATACATCATTATGAAACCTTGTTGAAAGGTGTGTGCGTGTGTGTGAATGAGCACAAGGTGGTATCAAGGTGTTATACACCGCACCTGCTGGTTATTCAGGGTCCACAGAACAACAGCTATGTACATACTGTATGTTCACATACAGTAAAATGTCAAAGCTATTAAATAAATTCAGTGAAAAATGCACTGCCAAGTTTGGAGCCAAACAAGACCCCAATAATTATTACATATTAATGTGCAGTGGTGGGAGGCTTAGGGCCTCTGATCTGAAGGTTGAAAGTTCAAATCCCAATAAGATTTCCAAGGTCATTTAACCGCTCTGCTCCAAGGGTGCTGTACCATGGCTAACCCTGTGCTCTCACACCTCTTTTGAAGGTAGGATATGCAAAGATGTTAATATCTATAATGAAAATAAAGGTTTGCTTTCTTTTCATTTTTAAGGTCAAGCCACAAAGTCACACACACACACACTGACCTTCAGTCTCTGATGCAGGGGAAGAAGCAAAGTCTGTTCTTCAAAGCACAATTACAGTTAACATATTCTGTTAACAATATTTTACATTGTATGTGCTTATTGGAATAAAATAGCATGCTTGTCAAGAGTCGGATAAATGGTTTGTCAGACAGTAGCTGTGGTAGACTGCATGTAATTTTTCAGGAAATAATACTTGAAAGTGTATTAACTAAAATTACAGACTTTAAAGGATCAATTTTTACCAATCACCCCTGGTGTATCACTGCAGGAGCTTATTGTATTTCCTGCAAGACATGCAATTTATCTGTACTGTACAGTGTGAAAACGTGGCGAAACCGAGAAGATTGCCTCATCACATTGTCAAGCATTTTTTCCAATAGTGTGAGACTTAAACAATGGATCAGCAACAGACATAATCATTGATATCCTTGCTAGTTGCTGCTACAGCAGCAGTGAAATGAGATAACTTAAGACAGGTTAAGTAAAACTACACACTCAGATCTTTAGAATCTCATGAAATGAATGTTGCTTCACTTTGAATATGAATTAGTGTTACCTCCTACAGTTTCAGAAGCCCTTTGCTTGTACAGTTGATAAGAGACTTTGTCTATCTTGTTCTCTCGAAAGTAGAATTGAAGACATAAATACATAGATACAATAAAGATAAAGACAGATAAATAGATACAATATACTGTAGCAAGGGTATATTGCTTATAATGATCTGGTTAAGCAACTCAGCAATGACAACAATTACCTTTTCATGTTTTGATGATTAGTTCATTGCTACAAATATGACAGTTCAAAGTGGCTATGTATTGTTTCATAGTGGCGTTTCACATTACCCCTTTTGACAAGCGCTACAGATTCAGAACAGATAAGAAGTGAGTGTTTTGAATGTGTGTGTATGAAACTCTGTCTTTGTGTTTGTCGTCGACTTTTTTGAAACAGATCATGTTGTCAGTTTGTAAATCAAACCAGAGAGAGTAAATAAAATGAAAAATCTATGAAAGTCTATGAAAACTCTCTCTAGCCCTGAAGCTATTCTATGATCCGATGAGCTGTTCTCAGCTAAACAATTTAAATTAATGCATGTTATTTGATAAACAATTTGATAATCTAATCAAGTTCTTATTGAGAAAACTAGAGTCAATGGACTACAGACTTTTTTTCATGTTTATTGGCTCTGCTACAGTATTTTTGAAAGGTTCAGTTTGGTCTTCTGAAATATTTTTCTTGGTCCTCATCCAGACCGCGGTCTTCTGAACGGCAATATATTTACACTATCAGATATTATAGGCCATTTTGACCTCAACATTTTCACAGTTCTGTTTTGAACAGGTTGTGGACGTTTAATTTAGCCTCCAGCAAGTGCTCCTGTTCGAGCCCCAATGAACTGTCAAAAGTCTAGACCTTTGATGAGACAGACAGATGAAAGAGCCATCAGATAAATTATTTCAAACATGTGCAGCATTTGATCCAGGTCTGATAACTTATGATTGACACGAGCACTTGTATTCAGCTGACAACAACTTTGCGGGTTTGAATGCCTGTTACACCATCAAGTTCCTGGTGCCAGTTAGAACAGCATTCAGTTGTCACAACTGATTTGTTGGGGGATCAGCTTGAATGACAGCTCTACTCATTAATGTCTTTGTCAAATAGTCCTTCTAACTAATTATTAGTTTTCTGTCTCAGCACAAACTGAGCCATCAAACTTTTTTACAATACATGTTTGACAGAGTCGAAGCTCAAAGTCTCAGAGCGGTGATGCCTCTGCACAAATTCATCATTGTCAAGCCAGTGGTGTATGGAGGCATCTCTGCTAATGCTGACATCAGGTCTCTACATGTCTTGCTTCTGAATGGATTGAAAAATGGACAGATGGTTGACAGGACAGACAGGTGGAGAGTAGAGGTGCAAAACATATCGAATGTGGTAAACATGATTCATGTACATGATGCTGCATTTAAATAGGCCAACACCGATCTGACCTTGTGTTTTGCCTATAGTTGAATCAAATTGTGTGTGCTAATTTGATTGGACGAGAGTGCATGGATTAAAAGCGAACAGACAAAGCTAGTATGATGTTTAGAACCTTCGCTGCAAACATAACAGAAACTTGTGCGACAAACTCTCAGAAGTGACTGAGATTCTTCAAGATGACTACAGCACACAATAACTTGTGTAGGGTTTGTTAAGTTTCATATTGGTCCTTTTACAATATACAGCATTGGTGTTGTAAAGGCCAGCAATAGCACACTAATGACTGATATATTGTCCAATTCTTCACTGACCTCACTTTTGCTGTTGAAGCAGAAGATCTCGAAGCTGATGTGGAAATTTGGCCTGTCTGGGTTTTATGCAGGTGCTGGAATGATTCTTATTGTTTGAAAGCACCAATATCTAAGAGACTATTTGTATTACTTGATTCAATATCACATGTTAAGAGAAAACAGCATTTAACTCCAACATACGATTAACAGAAAAGTGTTCACCCTATTATCTGGAGATCGTTTGAATCCCACAGCCATTCGTGGTCAGGAGTCCAAGAGAGCAAAACTTGGGTGTGCTCTCTTGGTGGGAATGATTGCATACAGTTTCTCCCCCATCAATCAGAGTGACACTAGACAGTCGTGGGCATCTGCGAGCTCGTGCATGGGGAAGGGTGTGGATAGTGCTTTCCTCTAAGTGTGTTACGCCTGCCC
Organism: Pangasianodon hypophthalmus; assembly: GCF_027358585.1. Classification (NCBI taxonomy): domain Eukaryota; kingdom Metazoa; phylum Chordata; class Actinopteri; order Siluriformes; family Pangasiidae; genus Pangasianodon; species Pangasianodon hypophthalmus. The sequence continues at coordinate 8,988,202 of NC_069734.1, read as the reverse complement.
TGTGATACAGCATGAGCAGCAGGTCGAAAAGATTCAGTTGGCTGGCTTCATGGGTCTCGGAGGAAGCAATAATTAAGATTGTATTTTGCCAAGAGGTGAATCAAATTGCAGTATGTGTGCTAATTTGACTGGACAAGATTAAGAAACCTTCAGTTTACAGAAAAGACAAAACATGAGTGAACAGACAAAACACATTGACTAGACAACGTGACTTTTGCCAGACAAAGCATTTGACTAACTGCTTTTCCTGTTTGGTTATGCAGCTTGTGACAGTGAATTTGCTTCTTCCCTATTGTCATTACAAATTAATCATCTAATTTTTATGCAATCACAATGTTATGAACTGATACTGTTTAACAGGACATCCACATTGCAAGCAGAGCCTCTCTGTGCTCCCTGCAATGTAAGGTTTAAGCTTATTAACAGTGCAGTTTGGTTTTGCACAGTATTGGGCTATAACTATAACTGCTATACCATTTTGTGCATGTTTTTTTATGACATTAATGCTCAGACAATAGCAGCGTGTCTCTTGATCGGTAATTGGTCAGTGCTACACGGCTCTAACATAGTAAGTTTGAAACATATTAAATAAAACTATGTTTGAATGATTAAGTATTTCTGCTATTTAATTTATGAAGAGCTTTGTATTTGTAAAACAGAATACCAATCTGAATTTGAGGTGTTCAGTGACTTCAGTCTGTGTATTTTATTTATTTGATTTATTTTTGTCCAAGAGAGCAAAATTGGCCATGCTCTCTGGATGGTGTTACTTTCCTCCTTCTAATTCAGAGTGACGCTAACCAATCGTGGGCGTCCGTGAGCTCTAGTATGCAGAAGAGGGCAGTTAGCACTTTCCTCTAAGTGTGTTCATCTGTGCTGTGATGCAGGAGTTTAAAAGGATGCACTAGCTGGCTTCATTGGTCTCGGACGAAGCCTCCATGTTCATGTGATAGAGGAGAGATAGCTAAATGGTAGGACTTGGCAAATGACCAAATTGAGATAAAATTGGGGTAAATATCAGAAATATTTTTGGTATTGTGACAACCCTAGTGGACACCATTCTTCCTAGGTGGATGTCAGTTAAGATGTCAGTAGTTAGTATGGCTGGATGGAGGCACAGGAAAGGTCATGAAGGGAATAAAAGCCGCACTCTTTATTTGCTTGTACCACCTGCTTGGCATCAGTGGCAGAGAATGCAGTGCCCCAGGCTACGTGTCTGTTTGGGTACAACTAAGGAATGAGCTAGTGGAATGTGTACTCTGAGACAGACAGTGATGCCATGGATGGATGACAAGATAAGTGTCAGAAAGTAATGAATGAAAGGCAGTGACAGTGTAGGAATATGTACGTTTCTGGATTGGTTTTCTTTGGTAAGATGTCTAGTATATTATTGTAAGTATGTAAACCATTATAGTTGAGCCTTTTTGAATCAAAGACATAACACTATTATGCATAGACATAGGAACACACTCACTGAAAGTCTGACAGGCAGCAACATTCGTGATTGCTATTTTCTAAATCATGTGTTTCAAGTACGTAATCATGCCATGTCTCTTCCGAATAGCGAGCCTGGTAAACAGAAAAGCTGCACTTGCCCTTAGCCAGCACTTTTGTTCAAACCACACAAAATTCCCATCCCTTCTTGTAATTTGTACTGTAATTAGACAAACTGTACTGTAATTAGGCCCTGGGTGAAACCAGCTGAGTTTTAGTGAGAGCCATGTGTATTTGTTAGAGAATTTAAAAAGAAATTATAAGGGAAATAAGTAGAATATCTGACTGGAGATCGATCCCACAGCTGTTGAAATGAATATGTGACAGAAGATGACAGTCTTGTAAAATGAAAAGTACAAGCCTTAGTGCAATAACAGCTGCAGTTAGAAGAAACTTATTTGCTTCCGAATTCTCTTACACCTAACATATATTATCATCAAACCCTGAGGAGGAAAAAAAGGAAGCTTGTTCGTAATAGAGAGAGAGAAAGAAAGAGAGAGAAATGGGGAAAAGATGCACACTGTTGCACAGTGGTGTCAAGGGGGTGTTAGTGAGATGCAGAGTTAATGGGATGAAGCATGTGTGTGAGTGTGTGCTACTCTGCTGCGACTGTGTGAGCGAGTGTATCTGCAAGTGATATTGCGGCAGGCTAAATAGCTCCACTGGGGGATCGAGTGAGAGTGAAAACATAAGGACAAACTGAAGAGAGGTTTGGCTAATGAAGAGATGAAGATGAGATAGCTTAGAGCTGCTTAGGATCTTATCTCATGCTATAAAGTGACTGTGAGATGGTAATGGGATAATGTGTGTGCAGCAGATGCATAATGTTTTTTTCCCCCTTGATTTGGCATACATGCATTTGCTTTGCCATATGGTCCAAGCAATGCTGAGTTGTTTGCTTTTGATGCCTTCTTATCAAGTACTAATAATCCAAGAATTAGCTTTGAGCTAATTATTTTGGCTGACACTAGCTCTCTCTTCTTTTTGCTTTTCTAAGTACATATGTCCACTCTAATGTTTGCTAATCATTATCAGAAGTATGGATGTGAGCAGGTTTATATGAGCTGTCCCAGAAAATTTATAGAAACTAGTGGAAATGGGTAGAATAATTAGTAAAAGCCAGAAATAAGAGTATAAATGTTATTCTGTCAAAAAATGTACAGAAGTATGTTTAAGTAGGAGCAAGCAAGAAGCTAAGACAACTTTCATACGATATACACTGCATACAGTCTATTTACCCTATTAACTTTTCAACCCTTAGTTTTGGTTTCCACATTTAATTAAACAAAAATGTGTTGCAGACATTTGTTGGTTGCATAACTATTCATCTCCCTGGGCCAATACTTGGCTGCAATTACAGCTGCAAGCCTTCTGTGATATGTGTCTATCAGCTTTGCACATCTGGATCCTGATATTTGTGCCCATTTTTCTTGGCAAAATTGCATGAGCGCTGTCAGATTGGATGGAGTCTGTTGGTGAACAGCAATTGTCAAGCTTTCCTACAGCTTCACAATTGGATTGAGTTCTGGGCTTTGATGGAGCCAGTTTATCACATTCAGGTTCTTGGGTTTGAAACACTCCAGTGTGGCATTGGCAGTATGCTTAGGGTGAACCCACCCCGTTCTTAAGTCTCTTGCAGACTGGAACAGGATTTCTTCAAGGATTGACCTGTATGGCTGACTCCATCCATCCTGCCCTCATCCTGTCCATTTTCCCATACCCTGCTGATGAACAGTATGAATCTAACACAACATGATGCTACCACCACCATGATGTTCTCAGAGTGATGAGAAGTGTTGAGATCTGCCAAATATAACACTTTGTGCCAAGGCCAAAAAACTGACCAGAGAGCCTTTTCCACCTGTTTGTTGAGTCTCCAACTTGCCTTTTGGCAACCTCCAAATAGGATTTCATATGGCCTTTTTTCAATAATGTCTTTCTTCTCAGCTGAGCCGTGGATCTCTCCATCTCCTTCAGAGGTACCCATTGAATCTTGGCTGCTTCTCTGACTAATGCCTAACAGCCTCCTCTAGGCAGAGTCATCATTGTGCCAAATCTTTTAAATAATGGATTTAATGGTGCTCTATGGGATGGTCAAAGTTGAGATATTTTTTTTTATAGCCAAACCCTGTTGATACATTTCCAGAACTCTGTCCTAAACTTGTTTTGACAGCTTCTTGGTCTTCCTGATATTGTTTAGGTACTATGTTCGCTAACTTATTCTGGGGCCTTCCAGGAACAGGTGTATTTTTAACTGATATTATATCATGCTTTAATTGCCCACGGGGGTACTCTAGTTATTTGACTTCTGATGGCAACTGGTTGCACCGGAACTAATATAGGGGATCACAGCACCACAGATGAATACTTATGCAATAACAACTTTTACATTTTTTATTTGTAAATCATTTCACAAACTATATTGATTTTTCTCCCCACCTCACTATTTTCACTATTTTGTCTAGATTCATGGCATATAATCCCATTCATTCAGTCCCACACTAATAAATGTGGAAAAGGGTTGAATACTGTAATTAACAAGAAACAGGTCTAGGTTATGACTGATGGTGAACAGTCAGTTAGAACGAAGAGCTGAGGTGTAGTCTCCCAAGGCAAAACCTCCATAACCTCCATAACACACTTTACAGTAAACTAGAAATAAATTCACAGTATACCCTGTTGAGTTCAGTGCTGTTATTACTACTGCCGAGTGTTCAGCACCTGTAAACTCCCATTTCGTTGTACTTATTTGTGTTAGCTTTTAAAAAAGAACAGACAAATCCACCAGGCATTTACAGTAAGACAGCGAAGGCATTCTCTGACCCCTAACATAAAGCAACACAAGTGAACTAACTATCTTACCCTTATTGTATATAAAGATCAGCTTGGACATCTATGCTCCAGAGCTGATTCTCAAGTAGCAGACAAAAATGGGTGGTTTAAATAACAAGCAGTGCACAATCACATCAGACTGGTGTCTGATGAGCATGATTGCACATGGCTTGATTATAGGAGGAATCAGCGATAAGGTCTGTGTGTCAAAGAAAAACTGTTTATTAAAGCAACCTATTTGAAACAAGCTGCTGATTTTTTTTAAGAGTCAGGTCTTTTTTTTATTTTTTTTTTTAAAAAAAACCTTGAATAACTTGATTCTGAAGTTTTAGTGATTATTCTAGAAATCGCATACTTTATTCTGTATACAATGCTCCAATTGTTAGCTTTCTCACAGTTGAAGAGGAAGTTCATTCAAAAGGGCTTGGGGAACACTCAACATGTGCTGATTTCTTAGATTTATATTAAAGCTCAGGTCTTAACATAAGGCTTACTCTAGCAACATAATAAGAATGAGTGAGCTGTGGTCATGGTGAAGTACACGGGGTCAACATTACTGCAATGCCATGACCATCCAGTGGTGTGCACATATGTGCTGTAAATTAGCATGTTCTTTAGATTCTTTAGAAATTAACAAGCATGTGAACTAGTTCATTGAGATATTATCGTGCTTGTCTTTGGCACATACATACATACTAGTCAAATGACTAGAATTACACAAATATTGTATTAGTTCTTCGTAGACAAGAAAACTGCTCAGTAACATGCAAAACACCACACAGACAGCAGCACAAAATGAGGATCAATCCCAGGACCCTGGAGGTGTTATTATTATTATTATTATTCCCAATTTTCAACCTTGGCTAATTCCCACCCATCACGCATCTCTCCTCTATCACTAACCAGGCAGGCTGAAGGAAGCACGTGAAGCCAGCTGACTGAATCTTTTTGAACTGTGATAGCGGATTACCATTATGTATATTAAGATGCATTGCTTTGTTTTTATATAAGCTATACTACTAAAATCTACATTAGATCTGTGTGTAGAGTTTACTGTATATGTAACTGCATGGTTATTAGAGACACTTAATATAAAGTGGGACTAGCTGCTTACATGTTTGTGTGGGATTGTTTAATTATAATTAAATAAAATCCTTTGGGTTAAATAATTTTCAATGTCACATAGCTTCATCTTTTATGAATAGCATATTACATTTTTAAGAACATGAAATACTGCTAAAGTGAAATCTAGCAGAATATAAATTGAACAGTTTTTTATATAATAGTCTGAGATACAGCTTCTCAAAGATATGCTCTCAAGTGCTAAGGTGTAATGCAGAGTAAAAAAAAATGGAAGGTTTATTCAAACCATTATATAACTACTCTAGTCTTCATTTGAAGTAATGCAAAGCTTCAGAATTGGTCCATTAAATGAAGCTGGAATCAGTCTTCTTTGAAGAGTGTAAAACCAGACCATACAGTTCCTCAAGGCATTTTGAGATGGTAGAAGTAGTTAGTTTTTTTCTAATGCATTACAAATCAATTTGAAAATATTGCAGTAAAAAGTCTATTTAGGATATGTGGAAATTGTTAGCATAGGGGTTTGTATTTCGAGTTGAGTTACAGACATGTAGTGAGTATTTGATAACGAAATTGCACACATCCGTATTCAGACCTCAGGCATAACTACAGATGTAACCACTGTATTCAGACATTTGTGTGGGCTTTGCACATACAGGACAGAGCTTGCTTAAAACAGATGCCTTAGGTACACACAATTCTGACCTTGGATTTGGATTAGAATATTGGCTTAAGAGGTGCGCAGTATTAAGTCCAATGCCAATGTCTGATGTTTAATGTAACCACAGTATGTCACACTGACACAAGTACATCTGATACATGCTGTTTCTGCTGCAAGCCAGAATTTTGAAGCAAACGCGTTTTTAGGATATAATCAAACAATGACATAAATTACTCAGTGAGCTGTAAAACACTCGTCTAATTCCCTGCTACCTTTCCTTGGAGCAGCTACTGGAATAATGTATAGGTCAGCAGTCTACCACTTTTTTTTTTTTTTGAGAAATCAAAGTGGACAGCAAGCACAGATTTCTAGAGTACTATAAGGATCACAGAAATGCTCAGTGAACAACTTCAGTAAAGGACAGAGAATATGACATTTATCAACAAACACAATAATAATAATAATAATAATAATAATAATAATAGGGGGCATTCCTATTATTCCTATTAAATACAGATTGAAAGACTTAAGCATACAGTCTTAGCATATTAGTACATTTAGACTATTGATGGTTCAGTGTTCACGGAGTATTATGGTAATATTCGTGTTTTAAGGTCTTCATGTCTTTAAAAAAATCAGCTATCATAAATAACTGATAAATCAACATTCCTGAAGTGAGCGAGTTCTTGTATTTTATTTTTATAGCACAGTGCTGTTGAGTTCTCAAATCTGATTGGTCAGAAGGTGTTGAATAAATTTTATAACAGCAGCTCTGACAGTAGTACTGGCTGTAAAGCAAACCACAGATTTATATTAAAGTGCTCGTTGTACTGTGTTACCATTTCTACAGTAACAGCTATCACAAGGATTGTATGTCAAATGCTAGACATTAACGTTCGTTTTCTTTTAAAGTATCATTTCTAATATGGTGAGGTTTCTGTGAGCAGACGTTAATTTACATCTTGGAATAATTCTCCAGTCTCAGTGCTTTGTAACAATACAACTATATGCAAAACAGGTAAAACTATAACGTAGTTTTAGTTAGTTGTACTTAGTTTATAGCTTTCCAGCATGGGAAAGTCTACAAGATGGAGGGCTTTCAAATTCTTGGAAAGATGACAAGCTGCATTTTCAACTTATTAACTTTGAGAGAGAGAGACAGAGAGCGAGAGAGACTTATAGCTGTTATAATACAAGTGATAACAAGGACTAACTTGTTTCACAGATGTTCCACAATATTAATTTAACTATAAATGGTTAAAAGTATGACCTGTTATTCCTTATTTAAAAAAAAAAAAAAATTGTCAAATTGCATTGGCAAAGCATTGGCAAATTGTTGTGGTATAAATGAAGCAGTAAAACACTTTGAGATGTGATGTCACTGTAAAATATATGCTTCTTGTGCAACATAACAGTGCATTTTAATTGGTACTTTTCTGAAAACACTTCACATTTAAAGAATATTTTTAGTTACTTATTTTTAAATGACCCTTTACTCCATCTTATATACTGCATGTTGTGTGACTCAGTATTCAATGATGCATCCATATGAGGGACTGTGTCATACTAATGGCATAAATAATGCCTCGGTGCTTCTGCATACACCTACCACATCCTACAATGACTACAGACTGGAGGTGTGTGGGTGGAGATTCAGTGTAATGCAGATTACATGGTTTACTCACAAAAAATTTGCATTTCTTATTGCAAAACATTTGCCATTGTGAAGGCACACCTGCTCGTCATGTATCTCCATGGCGTATCTCCATTCCAATTGCATTCTGGGCTGGTTTGCATGTGGCTACGACTTCTTTTGTGAGACTGACACATGAACTTAAAGTAAATGCATGGTTTGATGCTAAGGTACTGATTTGTTGTGCTGGAAGGATCATGAGAGAAGCAATTACTAAACAGGTCTGAGCAAGATAATAGGTTTGGGAAAGGTTTTGAGAAAGACATTGAAATTGATTTAAATTGAATTCCCATAAATAACTGGATAAATTGTGGCTGTAGCAGAGAGGAAAATATTTCATTTCTATTATGCATGTGTGAAGACAGCAATTGCATTACAGCAGAGGACACAAACGAGGGAATGTGTGCAGTCGCTACAGAGGCTCAAGAATTATTTTATTATTTTTTTTTTCACCATGGAAACGTTCATGTTCTGCTTGATCTAAATGGTGATTAAATTGTTGTGTTCTGGAGAAACTTAAAAAAGAGAGAGAAAGAGAAAGAAAGAGAGAGCATTGTTCAAAGTCACAAGGAAATTATTTACACTGATTGAGTCACTTTTTTATATCAACAAAATGATATAATGTCTAATGCGCATTAGGTCTGACTGTGATGTAGGTGCTTATTAGAGATTTGTAGTTGATTCTGCTGATTTGTCTCCCAGCGTGAAGTAAATGGACGGTGTTGCAGCAGAATAGCAAGTTTGATGGATATCCTTTTGAAATGAGGCCATAGTTTCAGAGTTCTTCCACTCCAACACCCTGAGGCTCACTGTGCCCTTCCTCTGTGTATTTTTGCATCTAAATGAACAAAAGTCTTCTTCTGAGCTGCCAGTGTTGCATTCACCAAACCTGCCTGCTTTCTGTCAAACAAGAGAACTTTTCATAACTTTTCATCAGGAAAATGAATGACCTAATGCGCATTATTGCTTGCTTCAAGAGAATTAGCAGATTAGTGTACTCATTATATCAGATTGTCTGGACAGAAGGAAAGGATGGATTAGATTAAAATCTAAATTCAGTAACTGTGTGTTTTTTTTCTGCTTTCCCATAGAAATTACAAGATTTTGATAAGCCTGAAACACTCTGTGTCTTTGTGCTATCCAAATAGTAATAATAATAATAATAATAATAATAATAACAAAGAGGATAGAGAGAGATGATACAGATTAATGCACTGCTGCCGCTGATATATTAGGGGCTGCAAGTGTGTGCGTGTGTGTGTGTGTGTGAGAGAGAGAGAGAGAGACACCACCCCACATGATGCATTGTGCTATGTTTAGTCATGCGGGATAGTCCCATGACCAGTGGTTTCCAGCTGTGCTACACTCAACAGGCTTGCACCACTAAACAGACAGCACACTTCATCTCCCATGTCTCAGTCTATAGTTTGGATTTAAAGACTCTACATAAACATTTTCTTCTATTTACAAAGAACTAAATAATATGTCTTGGCCTTAGAATTATAGGCTTTATGGATCAATAAATTAACAGTATCCCATAAAAGGCATCCGTATTACCACTTCCTATTGCCAATGACTTGTGCATATCTTTCTGGCAACAGAACTTGCATCAAGTTTTTCTTCTAATTATTAATAATGTTTTATTTATCATTTTTACTTTTTATTCCCGATCGATGTTTATATAACATATATTTTGGGGGAGAAGACACAAGAAAACTACACTTTGCTTTCTCAGCTGAAGCAGCAGTCACATCTAAACACAAATAAAATTCTGGTGATGAGAAAGCCAGTTCACTGAAGGGGAGAGGATGCTGGACATGAACGTCACATATTCTACTGGTAGCTGTGACTCTTGAGTTGCACTGATGTCATTTATCTGAACTTTGACCTGTGAATATACGAACCTTGGTACTGTGAGCCAATAGAAATTAAGTATGTGGGACTTTAGTATCTTTGAGAAACTGCTTATTATTAAGTAGTCATTACACCAGACTTTTGACTCTCTGTTCTCTTACTGTTGCATTTTATGATTGTCTGTTGTTGTTCCTGATTTGGCTGCTCCCATTAGAGGTCGGGCTTGGGACCAGCACTGACAGCGCACTGTTGCACACACCCTGGCCGGGAATTGAACCTGGACTGCATTGGCGAGAGCGCTGTGGCCTAACCACTAGTCCTCCAGATACCCCCATTTTATGACTGCCTGAAATATCCTGATTTTGGATTTCCAGCGAGGAACATAGCATGGCCAAAATCAAGTGTGAGAGAGCCTTAAACACTCACCAGAACTAACATCATATTGTAGACAGTATAACATGATCAGCTAGTCTAAGTTCTACCAAAGAACATCCAGCTGGATGTGAGTAGAAAAAAATTAAATATATGGTCGAATGTGTTTTTTTTTATGTTATAAACAATGTCTGCCAATTTCCACCATCAGCCAGGTCTCCCCTATCATTGGACAGCTGCCAACTGGGGAGGGTGAAGGCTAACATGTAGCTTTGCATCTTTTTAAACTGCTGCTCATGCTGCATCACAGGGCAGTGCGCTGTTTGCCCTCTTCAGCATACCTGTCCTCACGAATGCCCTCAATTTGCTAGTGTCACTTTGATTAACAGGAGGTTCAGTATGCCATCCCTCCCACCCAGAGAGCATGGCCACTTTTGCTCTCTTGGTATCTGGCCACAGATGGCTATGGCATCATTGTTATTTGAATACATGATCTCTTTCGGTATTTGTAGAGAGTATTTCATGCTCCAATGTAGGCAGACTAGTTTGATTTGACAGGTTTGCGGTGGACCCGGAGGCTATCCATACATTCCAGAGTGTATATGCTTTTGTTAAATTGTAGTATTCGTATAAAGTAAGCTTACACAAAGCCGGCTGCCTATAAATCCATGCATTTCTGCAGATTGCAGCCAATGCCTGTTTTTCTCTTACTGCTAGGAGCAATAGTAACACCTCTGAATTGCTAAAAACATTAACTGGATTGTTTTATGCATGTTAAACAAGGGAAAAAGTAAATCAAGAGAACTCCATAAGGGTGTCCAAGGTTTAGCAAGTAGTCTTGGCTCTCACCCAAATGAAGCCCAGTGCTCTCACTGCCACGCTTTTCCAAACGATCCACAGCCAGGTACCAAACTGGTGCTTGAGAATCTGTGTTTTAAATATAAAACATAGTGTACAGTACTCTCTGTGCACTGTTTTGAACAGAGTTGTACAACCTCCAGAACTAGAGAGACACCACACTGGTTTATTGTGATTTAATACACACATTTCATCTCACCACCTAATTATAAAGCTCCTCGTATATTGAACCCGATGCACAAGAACAATGAAAAGGCACTGTGACCCTTCAGGCATGGAGTTTCATCTCGCTGTTCTAACACACTTCATTTTTTTTTTTCATTAGACAAATGTCTGTGATTCTGTTGTTTAGAACCATACACAAAATACATATACACTTTCTTTGTTATTCTGTTCATTATATCCACTGAGATTAATGGTTTCATTTTATAAAGCCATTGCACTGAATATACCATCCGTGATGTGCTCTTCTTAGTCACCTAACCTGTTATGCGTGGAATTGCTGCATCACTTCATTATACAATTCCAATAAACTTGTTTTTGCACTGTATTTATTGCTTTCTCAGTGTTTCATCATTAAAAAAAGTGGGGAGGAAGAGTTTGGAAATGGACATGTGTTTCTGAGCAGCCTATTCTACAGGGTTTAGGGAAGACAGCAAGAGGATTAACGTGACACCCACAGAGACCATTCATCGATCCTTTAAAGATCGGTATAGCTCCAGTCTTAGAACTTAAAGTTGCACTTCCACCAATCCTCCAGACACTGACCTTGAACTTTTAATCCTGGCTGTTTTCTGTCTGGCCAAAAAAAAGAAATCAGTGGTACCATAAGCAACTGCTGGAGCCTGACCTCTTTCACTTTCCACTTCAGTGGCTTCAAAAACATGACCTCCCCTCCTCAGGAGGGTGGATCCTTGACCTAGATCAAGGATTATTGGCCATACAGAAAGCATACAGAGGTTTAATGTCTCTTTTGCTTTAATCCCTGCTCCTGAATCTCTTTCTCTCTCTCTCTCTCTCTCTCTCTCTCTCTCTTTCTCTGTCTGTCTATCAGTGTGAGCAGTACTGGCTATTCCTCACGTGTGGCCTGTTTTGTTTTGGATGCCTCACTACTACCAAAAGTAGCCCTAATAACTTCATAGAGGGACCTGTGGACAAGTTGGCTAAGGATTTCTGTATCCAGATTTCTATAATTCTTTGTAAATTGGTTATGATTCCTTGTAAGAATTTTATAAACCATAATAGTTCCTCATAAAGCTTTAATAATATGCTACAAATGATTCCTTTATAACTTATCATGTTGTAATGCAATGTGCATAATTATAAAGCAACTGTAAGATCCATTAACAAAAATAAAACATTATAAACATTTAAAATGTCATCACTGGGTGCTTCCAGATATGACATGGGCACACACATGGAGCACCTACTTCCCTATCCCTCCAAGAATATGTATGTGCTATATGTATTCCCATGACATCTTAGACAAATACCCATCATTTTCTGTAATGTGTCTATTATTTTGACATTAAAGTTTTCAGTAATGTGCATGTGTGTGTCTTTTGTAATTAATCTTCCGATAATAAGTCTTCTCATATTACATTATGAGAAAAAATTCATATAGTCTTAATATAGTCACATAATCAGGAATAATTGAACCTATCATTTAATTTACTCAAAGCACTCTTTAATGGTTTTAAATGTTCATAACCATAATTTAAAATTGTGAATATATATTACAGTTGATTTATAATTATGTAATTATTAATTATGAAGGTATTGCTAAACATCACATGGAATTATAAAAATAGTGACATTGTGTCAAAACATGATTATAAGTGTAACTCAGAGGCAGGAGCAGAAGGTTTACTAATAATTGTTGCAAACACAATGAAATCACAATCCCAATATCGGTGTTGTTAAGGCAGGCAGAGGTCATAATTAGGGTTATGAAAACCAGAATCCAAAAGACAGATCTGAGAGATACAGCAAAGTTCAAAAGGCAGTAATCAGGAACAAGGAACAAAATGATTAGCAAGACTTCACACTGAATGAATGTCCATGAGCTGTTTATATAGTGGAAAGCCAGGAAGTAACCTGAAATTGTGTGTGATGTCAGAGATCACCTGAATTCTAGTGTGACCTCTGACCTCACACACACTTTTGGGTTTATTCCTGGTTTTCCACTATTTAAACAGCTCATGGACGTGCAATTAGTGCAGGGAGAGGAAATGTCCTGAGTCTTGAGTCCTTATTGCAGTATAGCCCATCCCCGACAGGTGGCTCTTGAGGCCATTAGGGTCTGCCACTAGGTCTGGGTCCAGAAGGTCATAGTGAAAGTCTGAGATATATATATATATATATATATTTTTTTTTTTTCTTACGGGACCCCTGGTGTCTCAGGACCATAATCCATTTCTCAGACTACATACAGTATAGCTAAAAACAGCCCTGCTTGGGAATCTGGCTTTTCTTAAGTTTTTTCCTTATGCTAATTTTGGGGTTGTGATTCTTTGAAATCCAGATTTCTGTAAAGCTGTTTTGTCTATCCTAATAGTACGCACATAAAAATGTATTTATTTGAACTAATTCTAGGGCCACAGTGGCATTTTCTCACTCCAGCAAGGCGTCTCAGACCATGGAATAAAAGTGAGAAACCTGGAAAATCCTCCTGACCAATATATAGTCCTGACTCCAAATATCGCGTGATATGAAAGAAAGACAGCGGGAACAACAGAGAAATTGTTGTAGCTAAAGAAAACCTTTTCTGCACATTTTCCCCTCTTCCACTTGGCACATACTATGTATATCACTGTGGGAAATATTTTATATTGTGTCATCATTGTTTTTTTTCCCCTTAGGAGTAGAGTGTTATCACAGAGGACATTTAAAGGAGGTTTATTTCGGTGTAATGAGTACATTTATGTTCTGATTATGCACAGTCAACGCATTGGAGTGTCTTGGCTGAGCTACACAGAATAGACGGGGGGTAAAAGTGCATGCAGATAAGCCTCATTAAAAAGAACGTGTGCTGTTGATGACAGGCCCGACTGCCAGACTATCTAATTATGTGTGCTAACCGGCATCTCGTCTGTACAATAACACACACACCCCCCCATCATACCTACCCACACACAAACCCACACACACCCACACACATACTCATATGCAAATATGGCCGACCCGTTCATTAGGTTTTATGTCTCAAAGCCAAATTGTTATTGTAAAAACAGCTGAAGCCAAGGGCAAAGGCGTAAAACTTGATAACGTTTCAATATATTATTTTATGAGTTTCCAGTGAAATAGAACAAACGTTATTGAATGCCATGGTTAGCCAAGGGTAATGAGCCAAAAAGTAATGTTTCAAATCATAAAAATTATTTGATTTCCAGTAGGATGGGAAAATATTACTTCTTGCTGCCACTAATGAAAAGCTTACACATAGCATGTTTCCCATATTTTGACACAGACCTATTTTATTAGGATGAACTGGAACAAACAAGCCACAGTTCTGAGACATAACAGAACTAATTTCTCTGTATGTTTTGCTCTTAATGAGGTTCAATTAACTGGCATTAGAAAGCTAAAGGTTACTCAGCATGTGGGCCAGCACAACGGGTGCGGCAATTCAAAACATTTTTTCTCAGAACTGAAGAAAATGTCTTTCCATTGCCTGCATTTAGCCTTTCCATTGGCTATGTTTAATTAATGCACTGAAACTAATGAAAAGAGAATAAAATGATTAGAAATGATACTGTAACAGCTTTTGTGGGGGATGGCTGGGCTGCCCTCCATATCCAGGTCCAGGCTACTGCTTTACAAGACAAAAAAAAAAAAAAAAAAAGACACAGGTTAAAGTACAGTATGAGAGAAATTATTTAGGGTAGAGACACAGGTGGCAAGCCGTTAATGAGAAACAGTGTGAGCTACTGGTTGTGTTACGTACATGTGTCATATTAGGCTTCATACTAGCTTTCACCCAACATCTGGAGAGTTCGAGTTCGAATCTTGATGATGCCACAGCCATCTGTGCCCAGGAGCCAAGAGAGCAAAACTGGCCATGCTCATAGGGTGGGAGGTATGGAATTACTGTCTCTCCCCTGTCAGTCAGAGTGATAGCCAATCGTAGGCATCGGTGAACATGTATGCCAAACATGTATGCCAAAAAGGGCAAATAGCACTTTTCTCTGAGTGTGTTACTCTACCCTGTGATGCAGTAGTTTAAAAAGATGAGCTTGGCTGCCTTCACATCTTGGAGGAAGCATGTGTTCCTGCCAAGCTTTTTTGTCACGTCTCTAATCTTTTAATTTGGGGTTGTATATGGCAGGATATGGCTGGATTTGTTGCTTAACCAGTCATACCTAATTTGCTTACAACTGAGAAAGTTCCAATTCAAAATTTGCTTATGGTACTGATTCTTGCCGCTGTTTAATATATTGTTGTAAGCTAACATGAACTGCCACCCAAGCTTACTCACTCCTGTGCTTCCAGTAAATTAGGGGGAAGGTGAACCCCATTGAAAAGTGTCTCAATGTGTTTTGTTGATATTCCGCCAGGTTATGTATAGCAGGCGGGGGCATGGTTTACAGAGAGTCTGTGGGACGAGCTACAGGTAATGATTGCTGTGGCACATCTGTGCACTCTTTTCCCTATGTAAAAGTGAGATCTGTTTCTCTCTTTCTCTCTGAACAGTTCATGTGGCTGTGAGAAGAGCAAACTTAAAAGTGACAAGCGGACTGGAAAGCTGGCAAGTTATTCAGATTTTTACATTATTGACTGACTACCATTGCCACAGACAAAAAGCCCAAATGAAAAGCTCACATGCATCTTATATTAGGTCTGCCGTGTTTCTGAGCAGCATGCTGCCGACATTGGGCCTCATTTATCAATCTTTTACTAAAAGTTTGTGTAAATGTTTGCAGAAGCCAATCTGAACTAAAATTATGCAAGATTTACAAATGTTTTGGAAATGCTGATTTTCTTCATACTCGTGTGCGTATATTGATCACCTATAACGGGCAGCGCGCATTCCCACACAGCTCATTTGCATGTAGTAATGCCCACTAAACTTCATAAACGTTCAAGTGCACAGACAGCTAAGAGCATGAAATGAATGAAAAACCGAAGTGGAATGTATTTTGAATCAGTACTACGCCAGTATAAAAATATGTAATAATATACAATATTATTAATAATAATTGTGCACTAAATTCTCCATCAGCTGAGGCATTTGTTTATGTCTCCGTTTATAAGGCGGTATTTCTTTTGCTATAACTGAATGATTAGTTTTATTTATCTTAATTTATGGGCTTATGTTGGCTCACTTCTTTTATCAATGCCAATAATAGAAATTGACTGTTTTTTCATAATATTTTCTCAATGGTATTATTAGTCCAAGACCTAGTGACCTAGCATGAGGATCTGTTTTTAATAGAGACTACTAAGCACTTCTATAAGTTGATCTGGATAAGGGTGTCTGCTAAATGTTGTAAACATAATAAAAATCAGCAATTTAAATGCCCGACAGTGTGATCCAAATATAAAAGTGCAGTAATCCATGCACATTATATGATTTGAAGTCAATCAAGGTTGTAAACCTTGATCAGGGTTACATTAGTTAATCTTCTTATGGGTAAATTTAAACGCACTTAGGAGCACAAGTAGAATGTGAAGGTTTTTACAAATTTACGGGATTTTCATGAATACCAAATGTCTTGTGTAAATGCTCATACAGACGGTTTACAAATAAATCTGTTCTAATCCATCTTGATGAATAAAGCCCAATGTGATAGTAGGACATGGTTGCACCAATACTAGATATCTACATGTCCAAATGTTTGTGGACACCTGACTATTACACCCATATGTGATTCTTCCCCAAATTGTTGCCATTACAATTTCCTTTCACTGGAACTAACAGGCCCCAAAAGATTATTATAACAGCAAAAGGGGACTGAAATAGAATGTTCAAAGAGCACATATGGGTGTGATGGTCAGATGTATGCAAACATTTGGCCATATAGTCTATTTATTAATAGATTGGGAGTGGAAAAACATCCAAATCTTCCAGTTTAACTATGCTACCTGACCACTTGTCTGTAAATGGCACCCAGAAGTGACACACAGGCAATTTGGGACCTTCCTAACAACACGGGACCATCATCAATATAGTACGAGCAGTGTTTTTTAGAGACCAGTGGAGACTTATCTAGTAGTTTTGGACAGACCTTCACCTAGTTTATAAAGTCTGTCTCTGGAAAAAAAAACCCATCAGAACTTCTTTTTCACAGGGTAGTGGTGATTTGGATGCTGAGAGACCCAGAACTGAGCAATTACAAACAGTTCTGAATATGAAAACAACAAAATAAGGATAAAAAGTGTTGATGTTATGAAAACTTGATTTATTAGGTATTATGCTTGACCATCATGGATGCTTATATTATAGGCAGCATTATTAAGGTTGTGATTGAACTACAGTTTCAGTATTCAGTAATAATTAATAAAGTATTATAAATGTATTTTAATTGAATTATGACAGGCTATTATAATCATAATGTAATTATCCAATGATTTTTCCATTGGTGGTAGTTCTTGATGGATGTCATTTAGTTTGCATCCACTCAAGTAGTCTTCACCTATCAGAAAAGTGGGGTAATAGCCTTATTATATGAGTAATAAAAACATAGTTAATTATTCAGAGATTACTCTGTTTATATAGTTTTCAATGTTCTGTTACGTATTTAAGCACAGTATTTCTACACTGAAATAAACTGTAAAGTATAGAATGGTTAAATAAAGTAAAATTCTCCATTTCCAGGAAGTGCTCTAAGAGAAATAAGCATGTGGAACACCCTTGCACCTTTGTGTGTAAGGGTGCAAGGAAAAGCAACAGTGCCTGAGCAAATTGCTGTAGTTGCTATTTCTGTACTCATTACTTTAAAATAAGAATGAATACTTTTGCCCGAGTTCTATAAGCCGAATCTCCATGGAAATTGCTAGGATCTGAAGATGAGCCTGTATCTGTAGGTGAAGGCATATAATGCCAAATGGTTAAATCTCCAATGTGGTATATTTTCGTTGGAAATAAGAAAAAAAAATTAAGTCAGGAAAGAAAAAAAAAAAAATAGAAAAAATGGGAAAAAGGCATAGGTCGTTATGGATATATAATACATCATCACAGCCAAACCTTAGGCACAAAAGAATGAAAGAATGTTTGGCTATTATCAGAGTCTTAAGCCAGATGGATTATGGGAGTAGGTTTTATATAGACACCTCTCACCTTGGTCAGTGGAGAAAAAAAGGTCTATAAGAGAGTTAGCGAGCAAAACAAAATAGTGAAAGTACTTCAGCTAAGAGGAGAAGGCTAAAGGGATTCAACAATAAATCAGAGTTCATTCTCTGGTTTTTTTTTTCTCTCCTGTCTTGACTCCACTGTGTACCTCCTCTTACGTTACATTATTTGACATACTTTCTCTAATGTCTCCTATTTAGTTCAAGAGTGATAATAAGACCACAATTAATTACACAATTAAAATGGATAATCTCCTCAGTCTCTCTCTCTCTCTCTCTCTCTCTCCAGGAATATTTCCTCCTGTATCAAAACTCTTATAATCGTAATAGCTGTAATAGTGATGACAAATTCTATTTTTAGTATACTATCTCTCTCTCTTTCTATATATAATATCATTATTGAAAACTGACAGATGTGTTAACAGAGAAGGTGCATAGCTGAAAAAGGCAAGCAACTATTTATAATTACAGTCGTAAGCTATAATCTTTGGTCGATGCTGGTAGTGCTACATAGTCTACAGTTAATGTGTACCTGTCACAGCACAGCACAGTTAAACACAGTTGTCCAAGAACACCACTGAATCCTTGATTCTGATTGGTCACAAGGTGTGGCAGCTGTAATTTAAATTACAGGTTTATATTAAAGCGCTTGTTACCATTTCTATACTAACAGCTAATCCACAGGGATTTGTATAGCTGATGCTGTACTACAACAACAACAACAACAACAACAACAATAATAATCATCATCATCATCATATAATAATAATAATAAAATAATAAGTACTATCATTACAATGATGAAACTTTCTGTAAGACGACGTTTATAAGGAGTCTCCACTGCTTTGTAACAGTCAGTAAGTTTTCTGATATAATGACAAACTCTTTGCTTTATTCAAGAGAGAGGTAAGGAAAAGACTGTTTATAGCAGCTATAACTTAAATGATAACATGTGTTGTGGATGTTCCAGAACATTAAATGTAACTATAAATGGATAAAAAAAGTAAGATGTGCCATTCATTATTTATAAACAATTGTTAGTGTGACAAAGTGCTTTGGTATATGAGGAATAAAACACTTCGTAGTGGTAACCCCATTGATGATTATTTTCCTATAACAGCACACCCTGTTGTGTTTTGTTCCTTACTTGTAGGCCACATAACAGCTTTCATACTTTACAGTGAATGCGACTGGTGTCAGTTTTTCCAAAACTTGTCACTTTGATGATATTAGTTACCCAAATGCAGCAGCAATCGAGTCTTTATTTAAAACACAAAGAAGACATTTTGTAACATTCTTAACCAGCAGCTGGATCGGCATGGCTGGAATGGTCAGTACTGTATACTAGGAGTGAATTAAACATGAGCTATGAGCTACATCATATATGTGGTAGGCATATGCATGTAATTCCTGCAGGCTATTAAATTATATAAAATCAAAAAAAGAGATTCATTAACAATGCAGCATACTATTCAAATGGATTGCAGTCATTTATTGACAATTTGTTGGTGTGAATGATTGCACATCTGATCATGTATAGAGGTTGATTTTTTTATTCCTTGTTTTTCCTTTTGTTTTTAACAAAACATAAAGAAATATCACACAGCATCTGTTGAGCTTATGTTTTTGCACAAACATACTGAACTGTACAATCAGTACGAGCCATTATTTCAAATGACGTCATTTCGGAAACATAAGCAAGTATGTGGGAGTTATTGCTATGGAAATTATGTAGGTTCCACTACAATGTAAATCTATAAAACTCGAAAGTAATCATTTAGTAGCTATGTTGAGCAAAATGAAATTTATTGTACTGGTCTGTTCTTTTATTGTCATGTGTATTTCTGTTCCCTGAACGATATTCAAGTAGTGTGTTATTAGTGCATACATTTGCATATTCAAGTTGTTAAAATCTCATAACATCTGGACGGTTCCTTAGTGCTACTTAATTGGTCATGCTTTAAAAATGTTTACATATTCTCTAATAAAAATACCTTGCATTAATATCAACAGCCTTATTATCAGCAAGGGAGAGCGAAAATGAGAGGAAATAAGTGGGAAGTATGAAAACTGTCCTTTTTTTTTTACATGTCCAAAGAATTAGCATAAAATCTGAACGCTTTTAGCATGATTTGGAAGGACATGACTATCTAACATATCTTTGTTTAACATCTTTGTCTTGATTTTCACAGCTAACACAATCAGAGTAGTTCATTAAGGAACGCTGTGGTACTACGCACAGGAGAAACAAATTTGTGACAGAAAATAAATCATAGTAGAACATATTGTGTAGATTATAATCTGCTCTGACCAGGTGGACTGTTGAATTTTATCGAGTTAAAAATTTTATTTAAAAAAAAAACCTTTTTTTACTTTCAACTGAGTTACTTTCAACCTCCAAAAATTAGAACATTTCACTATATCTTGGAGCTTTTACTGAAGTTTGCTTTCATATTTCTTATGAAAATGACACAGTAAGTTGACTTCATATTAAAGGAGCATATAATATGGGAGGTCCTTTTCAAGAACATATCATTTATTTTGAAAAGAAAATTAAGGGCTAATTGGCACTCCAATCATGGAATAATCCACAACATAAATTTACCTAAACTGGTGACTCATCTAGCTGAACATTTGGACATCCAGACACAAGACAAATCACCAAGTGCAGATGTCTCACCAAACAAATATATCAATTTAATATCCCTGATTTTATTGAAGTTATTCATTTAATGAAGCATTGAAATCCTGAATACCTAAGTATACACAGAGAGATAAGCTCATTAATGTAGACTGTAATATAATGCTGATAGAACTTATGGCCAAATATATCACACTGGTGAGATAGGCTTCATTAATGTCATGTCCTCAGCTGACAGTTTGAGAAAACTTCCACTTAATGTGGTTGAACTCTTTGGATGACATCCCAGTTTCATCTCGACTTCAAAAAGACGTTTGACAAGGTTGCCTGGAGTTTTCTTACCCCTGCTCTGCCATGCTTTGGAATTGGGTCTTAAGTTACTATTTAGCATTAAATATTAAATTGAAACCACATGAATGATAATAATTTGGGCTGGAAAACATATCTTACATCAGTATATACAGTATTTACCCGTGACATGGGAATGTTCTATAGTCTATTTTGCTGTATAATTATTGAAGCTATGGAGAAATGTGACCATGGTTATTCCTTCTCGAGGATCATTAGAGCTGCCAGAATGATGGCATTCTCTTCCAGAATTCTTGGAATTCTCCCAGAATTCATCAAACAGAAATGCATCACATAAGAATTAATGTTGAAGACAAAGTGAAAAAAGACATTAGATCATTTCATGATCTAATACATAATATTTCATTGAATATTAAAGAATTGAATATTCAGTACACCAATCATGCATTTTTAGTGTCTTCTTCTGTTTTGCTCGAGTTCCTTTTTCTTATGTAATGAATGCCTATCCCAGATATTTGTACATCTCTGCTGCCTCAAATTGTGAACAATAAAGTAATTTGAATTACAAAAAGAAAGAGCAAGGAGGCCAATTTGAGGTGTTTTTTTTTTATAGCTCATGAAAATTGCTATGTTTGACACACACTCATCATCTGTTGCTAAACATCAGTCAGGCTGGAACCCTGTAACCCCTATTTTGGGTTCTACGTCTCGGCAGATACCTGTAGTTTACAGTTTACACTAAAGATAGACTTTCTTTTAAAAATAATAATAGAATACATACACTACCTGGCCACTTTAATAGGAACACTTCTACACCTGGTCATTCATGCAATTATCCAATTAGCCAATTATCTGGCAACAGATACAGATGCAGATACAGGTCAAGAGCTTCAGTTAATGTTCACATCAAGCATCAGAATGGGGGGAATGATTTTAACTGTGGCACGGTTGTTAGTGCCAGGTGGGCAGGTTTGCTTCTTTCAGAAATTGCTGATCTCCTGGGATTTTTAATGCAAACTAGTGTCTAGAGTTTCCTCAGAATTGTGCGAAAAACAAACAAACAACAACAACAACAACAACAACATCCAATGAGTGGCAGTTCTGTGGGTGGAAAATTTTGCTGATCAAAAAAAAAAAAAACACAGAATTGTGTTGTATGTGGTACAATGTAGACGGATGAGCTACAACAGCAGAAACAGAAAACCAAGACCAGGTGACATTTCCAATCCTTATTTGTTCAGTTTCAGTGAGCCTGTGCCCAGTGTAACCTCAAATTCCTATTCTTGGCTGATAGGACGGAAACCTGTTGTTGAAGCACATCTGGTTCAAAGTTAGACATGTTGTACAATCTGAGATGCTTTTCTGCTCACCACAGTTGTAAAGAGTGGTTATGTGAGGTGCTGTAGCCTTCCTGTCAGCTCAAACCAGTCTGGCCATTCTCAGGAGATTGGGAAATACTCAGCCTGGCCCATCTGGCACCAACATCCAACAGCCATGGTCAAAGTCACTGAGATCACATGTTTCCCCATTCTGATGTTCGATGTGAACATAAACTGAAGCTTGTTACCTGTATCTGCATTATTTTATGCATTGTGCATTGTGCTGCCACTTGATTGATTGATTAGATACTTGCATGAAGGTGTACACGTGTTCCCAATAAATTCGACAGTGAGTCTATACTGTAATGAACTTGTCTGAAATTGTGAGCAATAAAGTAATTTGAATTACAAAAAGAAAGAGCAGTCCAATTCATGAAGCTTTTTATAGCTCAGTACAAGAAATGAGTAAGTTTTGAGTCATGTTCCTCGTCTGCTGCTAAGCATCAATCATGCTGGAACCCTGGAACTCCTTCTTCGTTCTCTGTCTTGACAGATACCTTTAGTCTGCACTAAAGTTAGACTGCGTTTTAATAATAATGCAACAAATTTGTCTTATTAAGAGATTGAAATCATGCTGTTGCCATTGCTGAGTTATCACAGGAGGCTTGGTTATGAATGATTCCATGACAAAGAACATTAAGCTTGATAATGTTGTTTGTTCAGTGTCTTTCTGCAGCTTGAGTGTTGACTCTAATGAATATTTCTTTTTTATCTGATACTCTTAATGACTTAATGACAATCTGTAGGAATATTTTAAGACCTTGTGGAAAACTTTACTCTCATGGAAGTTTGATCTCTCAGCTCTGGTCCATTACTTTATTTGAACATGGATGTGGAATGTTATAGTAGGCTTTACTAGTGTGGAACAAGTGGATGGAAGTCTGGTGCAATATTTGGACATTGTTTTTATTGCTAATTTTAATTGCTTTTGGCAGAATCGCAGCTTTTTTAACGAGATGGTATATATCCAAGTGCTTTTGGATCTATCGTGCTGTCTTCGTGCTTGACTATTTTCTATGACAGGAGCCACAGGCATAGAAATGATGTATACAGTAGTGTATACAGTTGCTGTTATTGATTCTTTTATTGAGTAGCCAATTGTTGGACTCACTCTTGGAGCCTCCATTAATGTTTTTTTTTTTTTTTTCATATCCTTGCAGTAACATAAAGACCAAAATAACCAAAGCAATCTTTGGATGCTGCATATTAATGTTTGAGGCAATTACAAGCTTTTACTACACACTTTACTTAAGAATTCATCTTGGTTAAAGATGATTGAAAGACTGAAAAGTGGTGGAGGAGTTATTTTTCAGTGTTTATTAATACTTTTTTTTTGGTAAAAAAAATTCTTTATCAAAGCAGCATTCTTAGCTGATGATATTGCACAAGGCTATACGTCAAGCCTGATAACTGTGGATATTTTGTGTCCACCTTCAGTATCTGCGGTTGCCTTGAGCACGTTTGTTAAGATGCTAATTTCATTGATTGATTCAGATGTAGCTTTGATGAGTGATTTTAGCCTAGATTAGTTCACTCAGGCATGAGATAAATTAAATAGAATTTGTGCCAATATAAGTTTAACTCGAGCCATGACAGTTGCAAACTCACCACATTTTAACAGTTTAATGTAATTGATCTTATTTTCATTTTATTCTCATTGACTTATGAATATGAGTATTCTTTTGCTGTAGCCTTACACTGTAAAGCATTCTAAGCAGTCTAATTTCTATATGTTTTTGTGGAACTGACACAGTATACTGTATTTTATTTATTTATTTATTTATTTATTTATTTTTCATTTCTTCTATCATTTTGCCATTCTAAGTTTTGATTTTATTTTATTTTAAACTGGATGTAAAGACAGGCGTTTCTCTTCTCTGTGTTATTCAGGACTGTGACCAAGTGATTCTGTCATTGTTGTTGTCATTGTTCATATTAATAATTTATTATTATTCAGTCTTTTATTTTAGCATCTTATGCTTGTTCTTGTGTTGAATTGAATGACTTGTTTAATAAAGACATTTTTTAATCAGATTTCATGGTTATGATTTTTAACTAATTTATTTAAAATGTATATATGGCAAAAGAGAAGTTCAAACTTTTAAACTTCTCTCTCCTCTCTACTGGTATACAGTAAATATACCATCATCACCATGACGTTCTGTCAAAATTCAGCTTTACACTCACTTTTTTAAGTATCCAGTATTAAGTATTAAGACAGTATTCAAAGGAACTGGTTAAGGATTCATTCGTTCATTTTTATTCATTACTGGCTTTATCCTTACGCTGTAAATTTTGGGAACACTGGCCATGAGACAGGATTACACCCTGGATGGTCCAATGGTCCAGTCCACCCTGGATGTGAAGCCAGTCTTTCACTGGCTTTAGCAGCAAGCTGATTGTAGCGAATCCTCTACATTTTGGAAGAGATTTAAGTCCTTCTACAGATATGTGGCTTCTTTGCTGAAGCATATCAACCTATAATTTGGAGAAACTAATGATAAACATTTTATGGTGATGTGTTTTAACCATCTTTTTTTTGGTAGTTTAAAACAGCTGGTAATTGTAGGTATTTATTACTAACGTTCAACATGCAAGGTAGCCTTGGCCACTCTTTTCTAAGTTTCTCTTTACATAGATTGACTCAGTAGCCTTAATGAGTGAGAACAACTCAGAAATTAAATTAAAAAAAAATGTTACAAAACAATTTACCAACTTACACACATTTAATAATTCATCTTAATCTAATCTAACACAGTAAGGAATTTCTGTAATTTCTCTAGTAGAATAATGTGTTCAAACAGTACTTTAAAATGTAATTTTTCGATTCAAAATTTTTCACTCAAACAATTGATGAACTTTATGTACTACTTTATTAAAATAATACTGATAATGTTTGAAACAAAATGCAAATTTGCAAATAATAATGTTTTATTAAAGAACGTTTCTATACGTTCTGTATAACTCGGTCTATTATTGTAAATGTAAGAGTCAGCATGAAGAGAGATTTCATTTTTATTCTTTAGCAACATCATTCATTTCAAAATCTCATATCAAAACAAGTATCAACAGACCTAATGTTTCGGGAGGAAACAGATAAATTTCAAGCATAACCTTTGTAAAAGTTAATCATTGTAAGAACCACTGTAAAAACGTCTTCAGCTAACATATGTACAGAATATTATCCCATATATCACTTATGACATTGAGTTATAGTGTGTACTACTTTTAATTCCTACGCTCAAAAATGTTAAATTGTTTAATCACAGTTACAAGAAGCTCTACACATCTAACGAGTGACATCGACACTGTGATGACAGCAAATATGAGGTATGGGCTGAGCGGACCTTGAAAGAATGATGTTCTAATATTTCAGCAGATATTATAAAATTCATAAAGACTGGCCCAACAGTAATAACATCAGATTTAATGGAAGGTTTTATAAGCACTTTTCAGGAATATTGAGAAAAACGGCATACATTCTCAGATTGGTTGGGGTGGATTGAGTAACCTGCATATATCTCCTATATATCTTTGTTTTCGGATGATGCACAAACTTTTTGCTCACACTTCCATCTAAAAAAAAAGTAATAGAAGTTGAGAACATGGTTAACTTTAGAAAGCCTGTTATGGCCAGTAGAGTAGCCTTGTCTTCTGTGTCTTTTGTCAAAACTATTTCAGCAGCTCCTTAATATGAGGTGCTAAAGAAAGGGGCAGTGACACCTGACACTCTCAAATAGCGTAGCATATGTCACTGCTGAGAGAAGGGCAATAAATCAAGTGGGTTGGGGCAAAACACCACTTCCTCTACTGTAAATGTGGAGAAGATTAATATCCTCAGCAACATTGAGAATGAAGAAAACATATTAATTGCTAATGGAAAACTACCCTGAGACTTAGTAAAGGCCTGGAGACACAAAGTTCAACAACGCAAATTGGCAATCTTGTCACAGTTAGTAGGACCATTTTTTCCCCTCTTCTTATTTAAATAAGTGCCATATTCAGAGTTGGGTTAAACTTGCACAGTGAGGATTTAATGCTGAAATTATGCACATCAGTGTTCAGACCTCAGACTTTGCACTATTCAAAAGTTACACACTTGGGTGGAGTTCTCCAAACACTGAGGTGGGTCTCAGTTACATCCAATTCTGAGCCCAGTTTTATTGGTGATATTGATTGGAATGAGTCCATCATCTCTGTCTGACAGTTTAATGTAACCACAAGATGTTACACTGAAACTTGTGCTTTTTATGCTGCAAATATAGTCAATTAAACTATAATTAAATCGTTATTAAATAATTAATACTATGGTCCCTTTAATGTCAACAAAAAGTTATTTTCAGAGGAGATAGCATCTGAATCATTAACATTGCTTATCTTGAGGACTGATTTTTTCTGGATAAAATTTTGAATTAACTTAAAGTGAGCTGTAAGAATAGCTGATGAGCGCTCAGGCAGATTATTTTTAAGGTAAACACACATAGTGAGGAGAAGGTACTGAAATTGCGTATATTGTTTTTTTTAAGATCTATGTCCTTAAGCTCTGTTCAGACTTGTGCATGAGAAACAAAATTTACTGCAAATGGAGGCATGTGATTCTGACCATAAACATATATTGCTTTTTCAAAAAGACAAAAAAAAAATGTTACAAATATATATTTGTATGTCAGTAAAGAATGCAACATATTACATAGAAAAAGATGCAAAAAACATAATGAAGGCTGCTGGGTTTTGCAAGGAAAAAAGTGTGACACTCAGTAACACTCAGTAACAGTAAAACTGCTAAAACTGCACAAATTGTACCTGAGACTACTGATTTTTTTTTTTTTTTTTTTAAAGAGGTTGTCACACCAAATATTGACTTTCGTTACTTTATTACTGTTTAATGCACTTTATAGTATTTTTTTAGGTATAAAAAATTTATATATATCAAATTGCAAAGGGATCTCCACTGCACAGCCCTCTTCAAGTAATTCCACAGGTTTTCAGTAAGTTTTAGGTCTGGGTTCTGACTAGGCCATTTCAAAACATTGATCTTCCATTGTTGATTTGAATTTATGCTTTGGGTTGGCATTGTGGTTGTCAGGTGACATTTTTCTTTATCTTCAGCTGTCTAACAGAGGCCTGCAGGTTTTTGCGAAAATAGTTTGGCATTTGGAGCTATCCATGATTCCTTCTATCTTGACTAAAGCCCTGTCCCAGCTTAAGAGAAGCAGCCCCGTAGCATGATGCTGTCAACACCGTGCTTCACCGTGGGTATAGTGTTCTTTGGGTGATAAGCTGTCTTGTTTTTGCACCAAACATATCTTTTAGAATTATGCCCAAAAAGTTCTACCTTGACCTTATCAGACCAAAACACAATTTTCTACATGGTTTGGGGTGATTTAGGCAGGCTTAGATGTTATTTTTCATGAAAAAAGGCTTCAGTCTAGCCACGCTACCCAATAGCCCAGACATTAGGAATGCAAGAGATCATTGTAACATGCAGGGAGTGATCAGTACATGTCAGATATTCCTGCAGCTCCTTTAATGTTGCCATAGATCTCTTGGCAGATTCCCTGATAAGTTTTCTTCTGGTCCTTTCTTTAGTTTTGGAGGGATGTTCGGCTCTTGGTGATCACTGTAGTGCTCCATTTTCTCCACTTGTTGATGATGGCCTTCACAGTGTTCCATGGTTTCCACAGTGTTCTAATGTGTTTTAAAATACTTTTTTACACCTCACCTGATCGCTACGTTTCAACAATGAGATCCCATAAATGCTTTAACCTTTTTGCAGACCATGGCTTCAGCAGTCAGACAAAACCAAGAATATATCCAAAAAAAAAAAAATCCTACATGCCAATTCATTCACATGCCCATTATAAAAGGATGTTCATGCTTGTGCAACCAGGTTATTGTAAATCTTTTCTTCTTATTTTTTCCCCAAGACGTTTAAATTTGTTTTAGCTTTAATTTTGTTGGTTGCTATATACCATTAAATGTATGGTGTTTTCAGCAGCACTGCTATGTTTATCACTGGAGCTTAAATTTCCATAATCAACTGTAAACTGAAATAACTGAGACCAGTGATGAACTACTGCTGGTGTGTCCAAGCCAAGTATTAATGGCGAACTAGGAATGAAAAAGCTGAGTGAAATATGCAAGGAAAAGGTAAGGATACGCTTCCTGAGCACCAATGTGTCATTCTGTAAAGCTACAACAAGAAATGGTCATAGTGAGAATAACTGATCAGACTTGAGCCACAATCTTGTGCGGTTTTCACAAGGCTTTAACACTGTCTTTTGACAAGGTGACATGATTTACAAGGGATCCCTGAATATCCAGGAAAGCTACTGAAACACTGCTGGTACATTATTTGGAAAAGTTGTGCTTCCCTTGAGAGGTACTTGTGAGGCTCGAAGTGCAGACAGCTAGAGAAGAATCCTGGCCACTGTCAGGAATGTGTCTACTCACATTGTAATGCTGACATAGGGCATGCTCCTAGCTTTGATTTTTTTTTATTTTTGTATTATTTATTTATTTTCTGTGGAAGGTGTATCAGGTGGTCATTGAATTAAAGATGGGTTTCTGTAAAAGCATAGAGCACAAATTCAGGCTGACTGTAAATTATATATTTATATATTTATATATATATATATATATATATATATATATATATATATATATATATATATATATACATTTATATTACTAAAATTGTTATATATGTATATATATATATAACAATGTATATATATATATATATATATATATAACAATTTTAGTCATTTTGCCTCTGTACACCACCGTATGAAATGAAGTGTGAAGATGAAATGAAGATGTGATTGAAATGTAGACTTTCAGCTCTAATTCAAGAGGCTTGACAAAAATAATTGCATTAACCGTTTAGGAAACACAGCCGTTTTTTACAGAGTACCTCCACCTTCACAGGTGTAAAAGTAATTGGCCAATTAACTGATAAGCAGTTTCATGGCCAGGTGTGGCCTGTTTCCCCCTAATTTCATGACAAATTAAGGAGATAAAAGGTCTGAAGTTGATTCAAAGCTCTGAATTTGCATTTGGTAGCTGTTCATAGGAGCTTTCAATATGCAGTCTAAAGAGGTGTCAGTGTAAGTGAAGGAGGCCACAATTGCACTGAAAATACAAAACAGACCTATCAGAGAGATAGTAGAAACTTTAGGAGTGGCCACATCATCAATTTGGTACATTTTGTCCAAAACTAGATCTCAGTTCAAAAATAAATTCATACATAGTAATGAATTTCAATATTTAATACTAGATATAGTAAACCAGGACTTGAAAAATCTGCATTTGAGGATTGGAAAACGACCAGGCAGTGTTTGTCCAATCTTCAGCTGTCCAGTTTCGGTGTACCTGTGCCCACTGTAGCCTCAGATTCTGGCTCATGGCTGATAGGAGTGCAACCCAATGTGGTCTTCTGCTGTCATAACCCATCTGCCTCAGGGTTCTGCATGTTGTATGTTTTGAGATGCTTTTCTTTTCACCATGGTTGTAAAGTGTGGTTGTTTAAGTTACCATAGTCATCCTGTCAGTTCGAACCAGTCTGACCATTCTCCTCTGACCTCGCTCATAAACAAGGCGCTTCTGCCTAAAGAACTGCCACTCATTGCATGTATATTGTTTTTTGCTCCGCTCTGTGTAATCTTTAGAGACTTCATGAAATTCCCATGAAATCAGCAGTTTCCAAAATACTCATTTCTCCATTCTGATTGGCTGATCAATAATTTCATGAATGAGCAGGGGGTATGTTTGTTCCTATTAAAGTGATAGGTGAGTGAATAGATGATAGCTATTTCTTACCAAACCATACCTGTCTATTTCCTGACTATTTAATACCATAGCTTCATTTTTTCTTTGTTTGTACATGTGTTCTTGTTCTTGTTAAAATTGTGGTATTTTATAAATATATAAATATGTTGGCTTTTTATGGTGTTAAAAATAATTATTTAATTATATTCCTTTCTGTTGTAAGTGTTCAGAAAACCTTCATGTAACACATTTGATATGCAAATGATCACAATAATATAATCAATATGCAAATCACTTCTTGAAGTCATCTGGCAACTTCTAGAGACTTTTTTATAGCAAGTACTAAATTAGCAATAAATAAATAAATAAATAAATCTGGTCTTGAAACCAGAGAAAGTTTGTGTCCAAGAAAATGGAGATAGAGGGCAATGAACACTGGGAGCATTGGAGAGGGAGGCTGCTGGAGGAGTGTAAATGAATGTTTACTGAAACGAATGTTGTGTGCTGCAATTCATAACCCGTTCCAGTTCCTCAAGCAGGTAAAGACCCGTGTCAGCTGACCCTCATGTCATCACTCCAACTGGCTCCAGCTCTTCAGCTTCGCAGCAGCTTGGCAGATTGTGGTCTTCATGACCTCTGCTGGACTGTGTTCATTACCCTGATAACAAACTCATAACTGCCTTTGATTAATTTTTTTAGATTTAATTTTAAGATGTCCTTGATTTCTTTAGGTTTGTTTCAAAGGTTTTTTTTTTCTCCAGTTTCTCACAAAAAATTAATAAAATAAAAGATTTGTGATTCTAAGAGTCGGTCGAATTTAAGAAGTCTGTAGTGTTCTTATTTCTGTTTCCCAAGTGGTCTTGTAGTCTCACCTCATCAGACCAAATTTACTGGAATGTAATAATTTACTCATAGACATACAGTATGTTAGAAATATTACATAGGATAGCAAACATGTAGCTTATGTGAGTATGTTTGTTTGAGAAAAAACAGGAAATCTGATGTGGATGCCAAAAATTAAACCTTTTTTCCACAGCATTTAACAGGTATAAGGATAAAATATATAGGAGAATGAAAGGAGGGGGGGAAATAAACAAAAACAAACAAGCAAACAATAAAAATATGCCTGTTATATTAATAATAATAATAATAATAATAATTAATAATAATAATAATAATAATAATATTAAACACAGTCTTCACATTAGCCAGACAGACAGAGAGAAAAGACAGCAGATAGGTTAACAATGGAGAGAGACATAATGTGAGCTTATTTGTTATTAATTTAATGTAGTGCTGAGACATTTTTCTTTACATGCATGCGTTAAAATGATAGATCTGTAAAGATGTGTGATGGATGTGTGGAGGCTATTTGTAATTTTATTTCCACTTGCTCTAAATACACTGTGTTTTAGTGTACAGCAGAAGCAGGGTGTATGCTGAATGAAATAGTTTGGTATCTATAGGCATCTGAAGTGAGCGGCTGTTCCCAGAGGATTCCCCGCGTGGTCTCTCTGAAGCCCCGCCCCCTGTGCTCGAGTCGCGCGCTGTCCGGCAGCGCGTGCTGCTCTGTCGAAACTCAGCAGCTTTAACGCGCGCGCGCTGCGAGCGGCTGTGAGGCAGAGCGCCACCGGAGCACCGCGCAGCTCGAGCCAAAAGTTCCGCTGCGATTCACTTACCGGAGTGCTCGCACAGATCAGCACGGATAACTCGAGGACGGGCCGCAACACGATGCACGGAAATGTTTAGAAGAAGGCTTTTTAACTGGGATTTTTGAGTATGTTCTGCATTTTAAGCGCTTTTCCGTGAACCCGCAGAACGCGGCGCGAGCCCGAAAAAGAAAACCATGATTTGGGCTGTTTTGATATCCTACTGCATGACTTTTGTTTTGGGAAATAAGACAGACGAGCGGACGCCGTTTTTCCACGGGCACGTGTTTGAGAACTCCCCGCCGGGCTCGCGGGTGAACGGGCTCAGCATCCCGGCGAGGCGCATCGACGCGCAGCGCTGGTGCTCGGGCTCGGGCTCGGGCGCGTATCTGAAGTTACTCGGAGACGGGAGCGATGACTTTCGGGTTTTCGCGCACCACGGACGCGGGCACGTGCAGCTGAAAACCGCCAGCGTGTTGGACCGAGAAGAGCGCGCGGAGTACGTGCTGGATGTGGGCCTGTGTTGCGCGAGCTGCGCGGCGGCCGAACGCGTCGTGTCGCGCGTGGCGTCCGTGCGGGTGGACGTCCTCGACACGAACGACCACGAACCCGCTTTTCGGCACGCGGACGTCAAAATAACTCTAGATGATGCCACTGCGCTCAGGTCGGTGGTTTACAAAGTGGCAGCAGAGGATACAGACAGCGGCAAGAACGCCGAGCTCATCTATTACGCGCTGCCGAGAAACGGGAGCTTCTACGTGGTGCCCAAGACGGGTGAAGTTCTCCTCGTGGACTCCATCCTCGGTCTCGCGTCGCCCATAAAGTTCAGCGTGTTTGCCAGAGACCGCGGATGGCCGTCGCGCACAGGTCGCCACATGAAGGTGGAGATCAGTCCCCGGCAGTGGCCGGCCGCCTTCCCTCCATCCTCCCGACTGCTGAGGAAGTCTCGCTCCGTCCTGGAGCCCAGCGAGCCCGTGAGCGTGAGTGTGTCTGAAGACGCAGCCATCGGCTCTGTGATCATGAACCTGAACCCGGTCCGGTTTCAGTCGGCCAGTTTCGAGCTGCTCTACCCCGACACGGAGAGCTCTCCGGTCACTGTCAGCAGAGAGAGCGGCGAGCTGGTGATCTCCAGAAGCCTGGACCGGGAGACTGAACCTGTAGTGGAGATTACTGTTAAAGTGCAGGATAAAAGAGGTAAAGCGCGCGTGGAGTCTCTTTACCCCAGTCTACATCTCCATTAACAATCCTGTGAGCCAGTTTTCCCTCACGCGCCCTTAATGCGCACAAGTCCCCGGTGTTTAATTAAATCTCTCCCACAGCTGAATTAACTCCAACACACTTGAATATATTAACTCAGCATGCATTCATGTTCAGCTGGAAATGTTTGACCTCTTTTACAGTTGCATCCATATACCCCGTTTTATTTTCATAACTGCACCTGTCTAATTTTGATATGTTTACTTATTTGCTATTTCCACTACACACTGCGGAAAGGGCTAAGTGACAGATTTAATAATAAATAAATAAGAAAAAAACACTATACGTGTATAATCTCAGAGTTGATGCAGTTGTATTCTTGCTTTGAGCAAAAGTGTAAGTTGTGCGCTCGCGCCATATTTGGGTTTCATAGGAAACATGGGTAATACATCATGCCAGGTTAATTAACACTCACAGTTAAGAGCTTGCGACCTGTGAACGGAAAAAAGGCAGGAGAGGAAGTCAGATAAAGCCACACAGCTTCTGTACCTGCTGGGGAAGATGCTAATTTGTGTTCACTGGCGTGCATGAGAGCAAGACAGGGTAACATTCCCAGCCTATAAACTTCCTATCAGGTAGACAGCCCATATTTCAATAAAATTTTCAATTTGATAATGATATCAGAGCTGTGAGTATCAGCTATGCGTTACTGACATCCCCACAGGACCCGAGTCTGAGTCTCTGCAAAGCTTCTGTTGCTAAGTTATGCAGAAATAAGTGAGGTGTGGTTGCAGCATGCATTAAGACAAGCTGTGTTCATGTGCATGTTGGTTAAAATTACAGCATAAAATACATCAGTGGAGTCAGAAATATCCCCAAATACCATTGTCAGATTTACTCACAGAACTCTTCCAACAAAAAGTTTTTTTTTATGCCTAAAGGAAAGTAAAAATACAATTAAAAAAAGGCAGAAATAAAGGAAAATTATAGCTGAAGAAGCCAAAAGTCAAAGAAAAATCAGCATCTTCAAATCAGGTTCAAATTCCAGCAGTTTTATTCTGTCTGATCAAATGTCTTTCCATGTTCTCCATGTTCAGTCTTGGTAAACACGTCAGATCTGTCCATCATATTAGGGCTGGGCGATGACAATATAATAACTATATTGTGATAAATTACGTCACAATACACTTTTCTGAGAT
Source organism: Pangasianodon hypophthalmus (assembly GCF_027358585.1). Lineage (NCBI taxonomy): Eukaryota > Metazoa > Chordata > Actinopteri > Siluriformes > Pangasiidae > Pangasianodon > Pangasianodon hypophthalmus. The sequence goes on along the minus strand of NC_069734.1, from coordinate 8,953,924 downwards.
ATTGTGATATCATGGTTTTTTAAATAATTAAACTTACTGGAAGGAGCGGATTTGATGTTAAAAATTTGTACCTCATCTTGTATAATGTTAACAATTTTACAGATTTTTTCCTCTTTTCAGTATTAAGTATGTAAATATAAAAATAAAAATACATGCAGTTAAATAAATATCTATATTTTTTGTTTGTTTGAATGCGAGACAACTGTATGGCTTGGAAATGGTTAGCAAACCTATATATTGTGATGCATAGTCTATTGTGTATTGTAGAAATGTCTTCAAGAATCGTGATATGATATTTTTGTCATATTGCCCACCCCTACATCATATCATAGACATTCTGCCATCTCTGGAACAAACACGTATTATAATATTACTGTTATTGAACTAAAACGATAACATATACTCTTGATTAAAATATAATAACTTCACAGAGTAACATAATTGGCTATAATTGATTCGTATGATTAACATTAAGTACAAGTTAATTATAATTTATTATTATGATTATTGAATAGCAAATTTAATTACTTATTTCTCAGGACTCATTCTTACAGCACGTATCATCCTCAGCCTCAGCACTGTTACACAATATCAGATTGGTGCATTCTTTTTATTACAATATAGAGACAGTGTAGCTAAAATATGCTTAATAAAGTGAGTGGCATCTTTAACAGCTGCTGGTGAGCGTGTAACCTTTTCATTCAAACCATAAAAAACATCAAACGTCAGTTACACAAAAGTTCAGCTATCTGTCTTTTGTGTAATTTGGGCATTGATTAGCCAGTGTGTGCACGGTCTATCTACTTGGAGTTTCTCCTCCAAAGGCATTTTGGGGAAAAGAGGATGAGAGAGTAAATAATCCACCTCTTTTGCATTCATTAAACCTGCACCTGCATTTCATCTCACTGCTGATGATGTGTCAGCGAGAAGAGCTGAAAAATATCAGCCCATATACAGATCAAATCGAGGAGGTGTTTCATTCTGTGTAGTCACCTGACACATTTTTTTCACTGATAGGCTCCATGAATCTACAGTCTGTGTTAGAAAGAAATCAGCCTTAACGTACACGTCTGCATTTTTCTGATGGCCATTGGTGGGGCTGTTGCACTTGTATCTACAAATATCTAAATTAATCCTCCCTAACAGGAAATCTGATGTGGATGCCAAAAATTAAACCTTAAATTGATGTATTGTAATTGGTGATAGACAGGGGAGCTTAGCCATGCTAGCCCATTTATACCAGCCATCCCTGCTGCTGAGTCATCCTTAAAAACTGTGTGAGAAACACTAGGGTAATCGATAGCATTTGTGTACACGCTCATAGTCGGAATTTATGATGCAATGACATGTGGGCATTAAGTATGTGCTTTTTTAATTATCATGCACTTGCTTACTTAATAGCTAATTGAACACTGGCAAGTTGACATGTCATGTCATGTCACATAACGCCAATAAAATTTATAGGCACTCAAGTGTGTAGGAGTGGGACAGACCCGATGCCTAATGCAACATGTAGTCTGAGTGTCTGAGCTTGTAGTCAGCGTGCTTTAGCTAAGTAGCTTCAGTCAATACTTCAGACAAGAACCTGCATCGAACAGTACAAAGTGCACTGTGCACTTCACACTGCATGAATCAAGATGTTTGCTTGTTTCTCTCAGTAGACTAGTGGAGAGGTTTGCTATGTACATTGCTTAACTAATAATTACACATACTGAATAAACCCACATCCTGTGTAGGTGCACTACATGCCAAATTCATTTATCTCAGATTACGGTATGGGCTTTGTTCATGAAAGTGGTGTTTTTTCATTATTAATTATGCAGTATCTGCTCTTATGGGATCCAGTAAGATCTGGTGGAGAGATAGAGAGTTTTAAGTATAAATAAATAAATGAATAAATGAATGAATGAATGAAAAACTCCTATAATAATAATTATTAAAAATAAAACAGTAATAATAAGAATACTTCTACTACTAATACTACTACTACTACTAATAATAATATAATCATTATGTCTATATACACAGCGTCATATAGCGACATCAGCAATTATTATTTTTGTGTTATTTATTTTGTGGTAACATCCTCAAATTACTTCGATCCTTGTGCTGTAAAGGTAGATATGAAGGCCAGATGTTGCTGTAAAGGATGAGAAGATGCTCCTCAGAAATCCTGGTCAGTTTAATCCTCTACGAGTGAAAGATTCGGCCCGACCTTCCTTCATCTGCTCGCATTAGCTGTGTAATCCCATCTCATTCACTTTCTCATTTCGCGGAGTTAAGAGTGGCAGTGCAGTTATCTGGAGGAAACTGCTGAATTTCTTCAAGAGAAGATAAGTGGTTTACTCTCTCGTATCTGAAAGGGCCTCAGTCAGCTGCTAGCGATAGGCAGTTTGTAAATTAATCGTTCATTTGGAATAACTCATTTAAGCGAGTCAGGCAGGTTGATTTAAGTTTCCACACAAAAGCAAGCGCTGGTTTTGTAAGCTGGTTTCTGAAATGCCTATCTGTATTGAATATTTGACTCAATATTTCCCTCAGTTCAGGAGTGATTTATTCCTTTCATACCACATCAATTTGCAACAGCTGCAATTTTTTTTTAATGTATTAAAGAATGAGAATGTTCTTTAATACATAGATTTACATAGACTGTCTGTGAAACAAGTTAGTTCCCGTTATCACTTGTTGTGTTACTGAGAACCCAGAAAGCTCTCTGCCTTTAAGTTACAGCTTTACCTCAGACTGTTATTGTTGTTGTTTTTTTTATTCTATTTTAGAATTTGTTGTATTGGTTTTGTTCAGCACTTCGGTCAGTGTAATGCCGAATTTAAATGTGCTTTATAAATAAAACTTACTTACTAACTTACTTACTGTTACAAAGCACTGGCAGTGGAGACTCCTTCCATAAATGTTAAAAAAAAACCCTCAACAATTGATAACAATTGTAACCACTTTTAAATCTGTTTATGTGGAGCATCCCTGTACTATAAAAACAACAATGGATTATAACAAACACATTAATACAAACCTTGCAGCAAGACCTACTGTTTTAGAAAGTAACTCAACACCTTCTGACCAGTCATGTTAGAGAATTCAGCAGCTCTGTGGAATAAATGTTATTAGCGGTTTTAATTACATTGTGAACGTAATGTGTTTGTAGCTAGGCTATATTTTAGAAGTTATTACATTTAATTTATAAAGCAGGTTTAAATCTCATGTTGGCCATAGTGCTCTACAATGTGCTATATTAAAAAAAAAAAAAAATATATATATATATATATATATATATATATATATATATATATGTATATATATATATAAATATATATATATATATATATATATATACATACATACATATCATACATATACAATATACATTCAATGATTCCCAAGGCTGTAGAGTAAAAAATATGTTTTGAGCTCTGATTTAAAAATGAACACAGACGGAGCATGTCCGAGGTCTGCTGGTAGACTTTTCCAAAACACGGCCACCACTTTGTTTTAGCTAATATTGAGAAAAAGGCAGTAATTGCATGAAAGACATTAAGAGTCTAGACACATTGTGTGTACAATGTCTGCAATGTAATAAGGGGTCAGTCAATTTAGAGCTTCAAAAACAAACACTAAATGTTTTCTTGAATCCTGAAATGAACTGAAGGCCAAAGAATGGAGTAATATGATCTCACTTATTTGCATCAAAAAGTATCCAAGTTATAGCATTTGTGAACAAGCTGCTATCTTGCAACAGATGACTGGCTGATCCCAAACATACACAGTATTATAATAATATTATTTGAATTTTTTTTCCATTTCTGCTTGTAATATCATAATATATTATGAACAGAAGCTACTTCTAGTGATAAAAATAGGTTGTTATGGAGACAGTGTGAAACCACAAAAAGGGTCAGAATCGTAGCTATACACTATTTGATGGGATCAATCTTGCATGGTTTGAGTGATATAAGTAGCTGAAAGTGAGTCATTATGGCCATCAGCACTGTTTAATTACCTGACAGTGCTTTCACTGTACAGAGGCTACGAGAATGTGGTTATGTGATTTATTCTGCATGACTTCTTCTTGTTCATTATGGCCTGTCTGAATGTGAGACTCACACATGTGCAGACAGCAAGTGTGTACATGCATAGAGCTTTATATAGTCAGTTCATGTGTAAATATGGTTTCACCGATATGTCTCAGTGAACAACAGTAATGAGGAAAAATAGAGGGTCTAATCAAGTGCAAGGCTGCACACAACCACTACATATATATACATTGGAAAACAGGGTTGTTTAATTTGGAATATGTGTGTTTGCATGCCTTTGTGTGTCTTTGTCTGTTTTGTCATGTGTAGTATTGAAATAACAACTAGGTCTTCCACTTGCTACTTCATATAAAGTCCAAGGTTCATGTTGGGGCGGGTTTACCATTCATACCTTTTTCTTCACGCCTTTGTTCTTATGAAATTGAATGAAATCTACCTTTGTTTGTTCAATTTTGTATGATTCATAGACATGAAGTTATAATTTTGCAGTTGGAATTTTGGAAAATGAAGTTTGAAATTTGATCTTTCTAAAATTGAGTTAAATTCACAGAGGACAGAGATGCTTCATAATAATGATAGATAAAATGCTATTATTCTTATTCTTATTCTTATTGCCTAATCATAAACATGAGTTACTTCATGATGAACAAACTAGTGTTTAAGTTATTCATTATTAGTTCCTTCATCAATACCTTCATCAACTGCCAGGAAGGCGATATTGGAGCCAACTGAACTGAGTTTAGCTCTAAATTAACCTCCAGCATCCCACAATACCTTAATTCCAATTGGTTCAGTATTTGGGTTCCAGTGCATCCACACCTGCTCATCCAATTTCAGGGCAAGTGGTCCACTTTGGGAGCAGGACAGCCTGAGCCACTCATGCTACAATAACACATGCATCAGTACACTCTTATAAATAAAGGTTCTATCTAGCACCCACTCTGGGGGAACACTTACATCAATGTAGAACCCTACAGCAGAGGGTTCCAAATTAGCATTTTGTAATGATAAGTTACGCCGCCCCTTGCTGTGATAAAAGCACCAATCCAGTTACGAATTCCACCAGTGTCTTGAGTTCCTGTCAATTTTAGTTCGCTCTTCCACTGACTGGTTGCACAATTCAGCTAGAATTTGTGAGTGCTTATTTTGCTTCACCTCCTGCTCCAAATAGTCCCACAAGTTTTATATGGGATTGAGGTCTGGTACAGGGTTCCATCATGTTAGTCAGACAGATCGCACAGGGATTTGACACTATGCACCCTCCAGCTATCATCCTGGAACATGGGAGTGTCAGTGGTGAGTTCATCAGTTCATCAACAATTGCAGAGTCTGGCCATCAACTGACAGTCTGGTTTTTCTAAGTTACATTTGTGCAGGTGTGCAACCTGCTGACACTGTACAATAAGGCTGTTATTGTTAGATGTGGCTCATTTTTTTTTTGTCCAGGGAGCTTAGAACCAATTTAGTAAGCTAAGTATCCTTAATTATCCAGTAAATCCTTTTGTAAACACTTCAAATAGTCATCTGAAATGAATGGAATCCAGCAGACTATTATAAGGTATCTTGCAAAAAGTGGATAAAAAAGATACTCATAATGAATAATGTCCAATACTTTATTTGTTCAGGTTCAATTAATAAATATTCATGAAGTGGTAATTATTACTCTCAGCCACTGACGCTCCTCTTAGGGCTCACACGGTGTCTGATAATTTGTCTACACTTTTCTGGCTTCAAGCTTCAGGATCTTAAAGACCGTCATCTGTATATGTGCACACATATGTGCACTAGTGTCTGACTGACTGGCAAACAAACGCCATAATTCACTGCACGTGTGCAAACAAGGTATTGGATCAGCCAATCACTGGATTGAAAACTAATTCACAGCATCCCATCTTTATTATAACAAGTTTATTTAAAACTTTGTTCAAAGGTTTGTTTAACATAGTTAGAGATGAGTAGGTGTGTCCCGTACCCTTTTGCCAAGGGGCTCTAGGAAAATTGGTCAGTTGTAATGCTAATTAAATGACCTGTTCAGGTTAAAGCAGGTGGTTCTTGGGCACATTTAGTGAAGAATCATACCAGATTCCTTAACAAAGCTAGAAGTTTGGCTTGTGGGACTGGATAATTATAAACTCAAAGCTCATATATGGATTACAGTCAGTATTAAAAAGGACATTGGGGAAAAGTACATTGCAGGTTTTGTTGTCTCTCTTGTCTATCCTTTCTCTCTGTGTTTTCTGTAGTTAGAGCACTGATGTTCTCAGGCTTTGCATCAGTTATTAAATGCAAGATTGTCATATTCCTGTTTTTCTTTTTCATCTTACATCATTTTAATTGTTACTATTATTACTATTATAAGTATTAATTTCTGTTCTTTATTCTCTTTCTTATATGAATGCTTGCTGATGTAACTATTTGTGAATCACAGTCTTCTTTTTTCTGTGATGATTTAACAATACTGTAACTGCATAAGGTCATGCCAGTAAAGCTTAGTGAATTGAATGGAATTGAATTGAATTGAATCGAGAGACTTAGAGAGAGAGAGAGAGAGAGAGAGAGAGAGAATGTGCACAAGTGTGCATGTGATAATAAGATGTCTGTTCAGTAAGTACTACACCTACACTATCATCTCGGGGGCCCTGTTGTAATCATCTATACATCCTCACCCATCTTCTTTCACCCATCTCTCTTTTCCTTTCGGTCTTTTTTTCTCAGTCAGTGTGACATTCTGTCATGTTATCTAAAGGGACACTATGAGTGATGGGTTGCCAGTACCTCACAGTGGCACCTGTCAAAGCACTGAGTGAAAGGTGTTTATTCGTATGACTCCAGTATATGTCCAACCAGCAGAGCCTTCAATCACCCTGGCAGGCTACAGACAGCTCGCACAAGACAGCCTCACTTGTTTGATAAAACAGACGCTGGAGTTTTCAACAAGGAAAGGATCTGGATTATTGACACAGAGCACTGGAGCATTCATTTTAAAACCTCCGTGTTTGTCCAGGGCATGAGAACAGGCATCAGTGGCATAAATCTCTTAATCTGGTCGGCACGAGCCAAAGAATTAAGGGAGCATATGGTGAGATCTTCTGTCAGGAAAGCAGAAGCGCTAAAGTGTACTCTGTGACTGAAAGGGTCATGTGGACATGTACAGATGGAGCCGATTACACATGCTCACGCACAGTAATGCAAACTTGCTTCAGCTCCCTCTCACACTCACACTTACAAACGCACTAATAAACACACCAGGAGAAGCATTAGCACCATGCAGCATATGTCCAGAAGTACAGTCACACCCCACAAGTCTCCTCTATCCATCTTTATCTCTCTCTCTCTGTCCATCTTTCTCTTTGTCACTGTTGACATCTTTAAAAAAGAGACAACATCTTAGCATTTGCCCTGCATGGAATTTTCAGGCGGTGAGCTACTTATTGCATTACTGCCGTGATGTGACAGTTTGCTGAGTGGATATCATTAAATTGTTTAACACACATTATGCGTAGCTGCACAGCTCCAAGGTTTCCGGTTTGATCCTGAGCTCAGGTTACTGTCTGTGTGGAATTTCACATGTTCTCCAGGTTCTTTGGTGTGTGAACTGGTGACTCTGTATTTCCCGGAGGTGTGAATGACTGTGTACATATGTGTCTGTGGTGTACTCATGCTAGCCTGCAAAGAACGGCTTGTCCCATGTTCCTGGATAGGCGCTGGATCCATTGTGACCCTGACCAGGATAAATCGCTTACTGTAGATGAATGAATTAATGAATATTGTAGACAATAATGACTGGTATAAAACTAATAAAATAGCTGGACTGAATGAGTAGTTAATGAGTCAGAAAAAATACAGATTGTAAGGATTAAGCTTTTTCAGTAATTGTCTCTGAGTATTTTTATTTTTACACTTCGCTGCTTTACAATGCTGAAGGTTGCAGGCTGATTGTCTATCTGCACTTTAATGTATAGCCTACACGCTTCCCTATGTCAGTTTACTAAAGGAAAAAAAAACTGTGACATAATGAACTTTTAAGAATAAGATGTAACTGAATTAAAAAAGAATTTGCAGCATCCCATCTTTATAACATCACTGAGTTTTGTTTGTAATAGAAATACCTTTGTGTGTTTGCTGACAAGCTTTGGGAAAAGTTGTCACAATTTCCCACCTTGCTTCAACGTTCACATGGCGATGTACCCCTATTTCTATTGTACTCCTGTTTCCGCCCCCCCGTTCTGTCACTGGTTTGTTAACTGTCTGTGTTCACCTGTTTAGTGTTAGTCCTTGATTCGTTTTTTCTATGTATACCCTGTTGTATCACTGTATTGTTGCAAAATCTTATCACACATTTTTTAGGGGATTTTTTCTCCCTAATTTGGTCTTGGCTAATACCCATCCACCAGTTAGGGCTCCCGTAACACCTACAAACCGGGGAGGGTCAAGGCTATCACATGCTTCCTCTGGGACACATGAAGCCAGCCAGCTGCATCTTTTTAAACTGCTGCTCATGCTGCATCACAGGGCAGTGTAACACACATGGAGGAAAGTGCTATCTAGCCCCTACCACATGCATGAGCTCACAGATGCCCTATGATTGGCTAGTGTCGCTGTGATTGAGAGAGAGAGTATGCCATCCCTCCCACCCAAAACCACACCCAATTATTATTATGGACTATGACTACCAGTGTTTTGATCCCTGCTATGATTAAGACTATGATTCTTGTTGGACTCAGGACATTTCCCCTCCCTGCCAGCAGAGGTCACACTCACCAGAATACTAGCACAACTTTTAACTGTTAGCGCAACTTCCTCATTTTAGTGTATATAAACTTTTCACGGACATTGCAAAGTCTTGCCATTCCCTGCAGTTGAGTAAGTTCTGAGTCTTGTTTACACTGATTGTCTTATCATTTCTATAACCCTTGCATTTGCTGATCGTGTTTTGATATTTGCCTGTCTTAATGTTTTGGATATTTGGATAGTGTTATCATGCTATTTGCTGTGATTTCTATTTAAATCTCTTGCAAATGGATCCTCAATCTGCTTGTTTCACTTATATTTGACCTACAATATCAGCCTTAAGCGCTTACTCCTCACCGCAGGTTACAAAGGTTTGTGGTTCAGGAGTGTCGTTTGGAGTGTAAGTCTCTGTGAAAGGAAAGATATTCTTGGTCATTTTAATGAAAATTGTAGTCTAGTGATACTGTCAGATCATTTGAAAATAAAGATTCATCTTAGCTGTGGAAGCTTTGTGCCAAACGATAAACAGTTACAAGAAGGTGCTGCTCTATGAGTGATGAGTGTGTATTTAAAGGCCTGCAGGTCTGCAGATTTGTGTGAGTGTGTATGTTTTGAAAAATGGACACTTTCCTTGAGAACGTGGGCAATAATATAGAATTGTCATTGGTGGAGAAGAAAAATTCATCTTTGTGATTTTAGCTAGGCGTGAACACACACACACACACACTTTCAGCTCCAGGTTTGTGTAACAAACACCCATCTATCCGGTGATTGTCTGGTTTCTTTGATGACAACACCTGTGACAAGGCCAGGTTGCCTTGACGAGGGCAGTGTTTGTGACAGTGATGGGCAAGCAAGACCCGGTGATCGATACACAGAAATTGAGTGAGAGAGCGAGTGAGCGAGAGTGAGCGAGCGAGCGAGAGCGAAAGAGAGAGAGTTGGAGCTCATGTAACATTTAGCCAGGTCAATGCCAATCTTGGTCTTTGTCTCTCTATCTTTCTTTCTCTCACACATCTTTACACACACACACACACACACACACACACACACACACACAAAATCCATTACTGAGCATTTAGCCAGCTCAATACACACACAAATTTCCAGCAGTTTAGCCCAAAGCCTTCACACAGTGAGTGAGGATGAAAGAATGGACGAGTGCATCTCTACCTCCTGCCTTTGCAATTATCTTTCTCCTCTATCTTTCTTCAAGCAGCATTCAGTGGTGTTAATCGGAAGTTTGCGCTGCATGCCACCCTGTCTCTGTCACTTTAAACCTGTATCACCTCACTCAGGCCACTGACTGTGTAGTTGTGTTTGAGTGTGTGGGTGGTTAATTTGTTTTTATCTGTGCAGTTATGTAAGACGTCTGTTTCTGTGTGTTACTCTGTCAGTCTCTCCATGTTGTGTTCATCTGCAATCATCTGCAACGAAAGAAAGTGAGAGGAGCTGTCAGTAATCCTTGACTGGATTAATTATCCAAAAATGCCTTGCTGTGTGTGTGTGTGTGTGTGTGTGTGTGTGTGTGAGTGAGTGAGTGAAACAATAGAGGTGTGAAAGAGCTGGGCAGACTAACAGTGTCAGTTTCTCCTTCCCACATATCCTCTGTCTAACTCACATATTATTTGGTTATTTGTCTATTGTTGTATTCATTATTAATTATGAAAAAAAAAAAAAAAAAAAATCTAGCATCATGCACTATATATCTTTTGCTCATTATTTCCCCCCTCCCATTTTTTGTACATTTCTTATTCTCAAAGTACTCTCTCTCTCACCTTATCTGTCTCATGCATTCCTCCTTCACTGATTGATTGTTTCATCAGGCTGTCTGAAGTTGCCCTTTTGCCATATCGTTCGGTTTCTGATCTCTTTCCCCCTCTGCCTTCTTTTTCTCCTGCAGCTTTTTTTTATCCTCCTGATTAGTTTGTATTCAGTCTGGCTGCCTGTGAAATAGGACACGACCAGTGTGTTGGCCAAGCGTTCTAATGGCCAGACTTAATCAAACAGACAAACAGGAGCGATGGAAGGCAGCCTGTGACCTTTCCAACATGGCATCCTTGCCTCAGCTTTTCAGGAAGATAGCGGCAAGCCTGCTTCTCTGTTAATAATGTTGACAAATGTGTGTGAGTGTGTGTGTTTGTGTGAGTTCAGTGCCATTTTCTAGCTGCAGCTAATGGGCCGTGTGGCCGTGAGTAGTTGTAGCTTGTGGTAAGTGGGCGCACATGCGTGCGCGCACACACACACACACACACACACACACACACACACACACATCCTTCTTTGTTACAGTAGAGTGGTGAGTAATGTGGCTTTTTTCACGATTCAGAATTAGCGCTCAACCTCTTTGTCTGAGCCACTATGGCTAATGGCTGTCCCATGACATTCATCATGTAAAGGCCCTGTGTGTGTTATGTGATGATTTGATGGGTTCAGAATTTCCCCTGACAGATTGGTCTGGTATCGAGCACTTGAGAGCACTGGCTGAAAATGATACGACATTAGGAGCAAAACAGCTTTTTAGGTTGCACATTTGCAGATCCATCACAGACAATATACCTTTTTGAAAAGAGTGTGTGCGCACCCATATGGCTCATAGTTTGTCCTAAGTATTTGTGAATGTTTTTTCTGTGTGGAATAATGCTATGGTGAAATACAGACATGCAGCTTTAATAAGTCATCTTACTGTTCAGACGAACACCTGTGGCCTCCTTTTCCAACATCCAACACCTCTGTCCGTCTCTCTCGCTCTCTCTCTCTTTCACTTCCTGTCTTGATCTTTCTTTCTGTCTGTGTGTATTTCCCCCTGTCATTTCTGCCTTTATAGTATCTCTATCTTTATGCCTTTCTCTCTATTCCTGAATAAGTCCCTGTGCCTCTTTTCTATCTCTTTCAGTGTTCATTCTCTGTCTCTCATTTCCAATAATCCCTTTTATATTCCATTATAATAACTCAGTGCACTTTGAGCACATATTTACTTCAGCTTTTCTGGGCATCTTTTCTGACCTTTGTACAGTGTATTTCACACAAGATTTCACAGGGTGCATTGTGAAGCCGGGAACAACAGGATAGCAATTGAGCGGAACCTTCAGTTCTGTTCAAAATTACTTTTAAAGTTCAGCTGTATAAAATGCGCAAATCATTTTCAATGTGAATTATTAAAATGGAACAGACTTTTTTTATGTGTTTTAAGCATCTTCCAGCCATTTCTAGTTATTTGCTTGCAATGTTCTTCTTAAACTCGACATTACAGTTAAAGGCTTACAATTACAAAGGACTATTTAAAATGCCTTCACACTTACTACCTTACAAATGGGCTTCACTTATCAAACATTTAGTAAAGTTGTGTGGTTTTCGTACGCCACCCCGAACTAAAAATTCTTGCGAGATTTATAAAAGTTTCAGGTATGCATGATGTTCATAAAAGGTAAAGCTCACAGAGAGATTAAAACCACAAAATGACAACTATACAATGCAGCTCAGCCTTTGCAGCATGTCAGCTACCACAGACACATGCTAATACTTTGCCTGCGTCCGAAATCGCGTACTGTGTCAGTACCTACTGCATCGATTCAGTACCTACTGCTCATACGTACCGATCAGTATATGTGTGTGTAGTATGAATACAATCCGGACATACTACATCAGCCAGGTTGGCATTGTCATGTGACCTATGATGTCATAGTAACCGCAAAAACATAGAGTCTGCCAGATTAGAGCAGTTTTTTTCTTGTTTAAACTTTCAAGAAGTTAACAATTTACTCAGGTGTTGTTAAACAAGTAAGGTTTAACCACAAGGAACAACTTTTAATACCTATAGCACTTACACTTAAAAAGAGCCGACGTGCTGCTTCATAACATTTTTGATTCTGACAGCTCTTCCATGCTACTTCTGTTGCCTTATGGGACAATGCAGTGTGTATTTGCCTCCATACTGCAGAATCCTGGCAGAAGCAGTAGGTCATCCGGGTATTTCTCACTACTGTTTTATGAATACTGATAATTCAGCCTTTGGCATACTGCTTTTCCCCTGCTGTGTAGTAGGGTGGTAGGGATATTCGGACATAGCCTTCCTCTTTTTATAGGGTGCCATTTCTTCTGTCCCAGTTTAATGGCCTGTCTTGTTTGAGTTAATTAATGGATTTATTTTGGATTGCTTTCTTTCAAGTCATTAAGATGAAATGACTGAGTTTCATAAAGTTTACACTAAATTGGTGTGTGCAATTAAAAAAATTATGTTTAAACTTGTCAACATAACCCGTTGGCAGATAGTGGAGGCGGATGCAAGTGCAGTTTCTTTATTACCAAAAATACAAATAAAACGGGAACAAGAATAATCTGTAGAGCAAAAGAAGTGGAAGGACAAAGTGATCCAAAACACACAATAGAATAAGCACAGCAGAGGTAATACACAACAAAAACCTGGCAAAGAAACAGAGAAAACAAAGAACTTGAATAGAGATGCTACTTAGGGGAAACACGAAACAGACGTGAGTGATCAGGAAGGCATTTGACAGGGTCATGTGCTTTGCTGTGACTGATGGGAGCTATAGTTCATCGCTGTTACCTGTACTGACATGACATTTGTATATAAAATATCAATTAAATGATTTAAAGCAGATCAGTCAAGGTTTACATTAGTGATTCTCCTTATATGTCTGTTTACCCAAACTCCGGAGCTGTTGAAGGATACGAGCGTTTTCCCAAACAGACTGGATTTTCATGAATAGCACATTTCTTGAGTAAATGCTCCTTCTAGAGATTTACGAATAAATTTATTCATAAATTCAGCTTGATAAACGAGACATAATGTTACCCGAGATGTTCAATACAAGACCACCAACAGAGATATGATATTGTTACGCAGGCACACAGACATAGACACACACACACAGAAAACAGAATATTAGCATGTTCACTTCCTTTCAAAATTAATGTAATACATTTTTGTAACTCCACATGCACGCTCTGTCGAGTTCTGTCCAGGGCACAGCTAGCATTTTTCTTTCTTTAGCCTGAGGCTGAGTTCCAAAACTATTTTTATCACACCACTGTCCACTTCTCCTTGTCATTTCACCTTAGGGGGAAACTACATCACTATCTTAAGGGCTATTCTGATTCCTTATCAGCTTAAGTGAAGTTTGTTAGTTGACCCCTTGGAGAGATCAACTGAACATAACTAAAGTGTTCTGGTGCTGAAGTTACCCAAAAGGCATTGCAAAGAAAAAAGTATGTATGATTTTTTTTTTTTTTTTTTTAAAAATACATCAAAAAGATGTCACTGCATCAATCTGCAAAATAACAAAAGGTCCAAAAAAGTCAGACCAAATGACAATACAGATAAAACATGTATGCTGTGAATTAAAGAATATGGCATTACCTCTAATATGTTGGAAAACATATTCATTTATTTAATGTTTTTATATTAAAAATAATTGTCAAAGTATGAAGATAGTAGTTGATTCAGTTAGTATGATGATTACTTTATTAGCTGTTAATATGTGGTTGCCTTGATAGCTCAATCACGTGAATTGGAAAAAAAAAGTTAGTTACTGTCATGTTTAATGTTTACATCATTACCAATAATCGAGTTGTGCTAATTAGCTAGCTGGCTAACTACAGTAGGTAACACTTGCTAGCTACACAACTTGCATTATTTGCTTCTGGATTCTGAGGTAAAATGTAGAAAATGTTAACCTTTCCCATAGACACATCAACTGACATTCAAGGAAGTGGTGTACAATAATCTATTAAGAACATACTTGCTAGCATTAAGCTAAGCTCAGAACTAGCATTTGATATATAGCAACTGTGTTGTGGACATAAAAAAATCTTCGAGTGTCTCAAGAAAAAATGCTTGAGACATTTAGAACAGGACAATGTACATTGCTTATTAGAAATGTCAAAGATTTATTGATCAGGAGGCTGGCAACGATGGTTAAACCAAGCTGAACTTTTGAGACATGTATCTCTGCAGCCAGTAGCCAGTGCCAAACAGGTGGTACAGCACCAAATGAGCTAGCAAGCTAACAAGTAGTAGAAAGTCTATGTAGCGGATGATTCTAGAGGCTACCTTTCCTGAGCCTAACACTCATCTATAACTCATTTTATACAGTATGCAGCCAATTTCAAGATCAAGATTCAAGATTTTATTTGTCACATACACAGTTATATAACATGCAGTGAAATGAAACCCTGGCCTACTGCTCCTTAGACTGTGCATTTAAATAACTAAATTAAAAATAAAAAATAATAAATATTTGTACAGGAATGTGCAAAAAATATGTATGTTACGTGTAGTAACAATACAAAGTGCAGTGTGTGGAGTGTCAATGGCTTGCACAGTGAAATTGGTCTTTGTGGAGTCCTAAGGGATCTGTATTGTGGACAAATCTGTGTTGAGCAGCCTGATGGCCTGAGGGAAGAAGCTCCTCCTGAGCCTCTCAGTTTTAGCCATCAGACAACGGAAGTGCCTGCCTGATTGAAGCAGGCTGAACAGAGAGTTACCAGGGTGGGTGGAGTCCTTTTGATGATTTTAGCAGCTCTGGTACTGCATCGCCGGGTGTAGATGTCATGCAGAGAGGGAAGAGCAGACCCGGAGATGCGCTCAGCTAAGCGCACCTCTCTCTGCAGGGCTTTGCGGTCCTGGTTTGAGCAGTTTCTGTACCACACCGAGATGCACTGAGTCAGTAAACTTTCTATAGCCCCAGTAAAGAACGTTTTCAGGATCGCTGGAGAGACCCTGAATTTCCTCAGCAGTCTCAGACGGTACAACCGTTGTCTGGCTTTGTTCAATCTGGAGTTAGTCCCACCCATTTGGAGCTGATTCTGGGCTTCAGAGATACATACTTGGGATTTTTCAGTAGGGAATCCATTTTTGCTGTTGAATAAAATGTAGTACGAATAGTACAAGTCATTGCAAAGATTATTTGCTGTGGAGGCTGGCTCACAATTTGTGAGCTGCTCATAATTACAGCATGAATGTGAGAAAGGACCAGATGCATAGATTTTGCAGTTTTTTCTGGCACATATGTGTCAATGTGTGAGTGCCGTATATTCTATGGACATGTCGAGTGGCCCAGAAAGTGCCATTTTTGGGAATCTGCACAACTTTATTATCAGAATGAGGTTGCCCAGCCTTAGCCCATAACTATGCCAATGAAATGTAGCTGCGCCTGGCCCACACCATTTATTAGCTATTTGTATTTTTGAGCAGCTACAAATGGCTAACACAGTTGTTGGTTTTGTACAATTAGCTTATGAGTTTATTACATACAGCACATATTGCACAATCTACAATGACAGAGCACAGCATGAAAGCACTAGCAAAAATATGTACTTATTTTTCCCTTTACAAAATCTTAAACAGCTATCCTTGTTCTTATTGCAAAAAAAGATTCTGTATAATGCACTGTATTTGTGCACTTTTCTGGAATTGATATCAGCTAAAGTATCACTTACAGTTCAGTAATGCTATATTAAATCTATTACTTAAGCCAACACTGCATTAGAGTCACATGGCCACATTTCAGTAGTTCCAATATAATTTGGAAAAAAGAAAATGTGTTCATGAAGCTTTGAAGAAAAAAAAAAGAATTTAAAATGCATCAGCTTGTTGGAAAAGTGAATTGTGTATGTAGCCTAAGATATACTTGTAAGGAACAGATCCACTTTGGGGGTTTGTGGGGGGTGTAGGGGAGGGAGGTGTTTAGGGATGTCCCACCATGTCTAGTAGGCCCTAGAGAATGTTTTACAGAAATTCCCATGCTACCTCTTATAGACAGAAACCATTCATATATCATCATCTCTTAAACACTAAATACCATATTTGCTATTGTACAGGAAGGTTAATAGAGAAATACCCATGTGTCTAGTAATGAAGATAGTGTAAGTAGAACATTTGTAGGAAAGCTTAGAAACTACACTCTCACCACAGACAAAATGTACTAATGTGCTCCTCTCACCTGCCTGATTCAGCCTGGATAACAACCACATGGATAACTTAAAGATTTGTACTTCCCAGGAAAAAAAAAAAAAACAGTTTATGCGTAAGACAACGCCTTGCATCAATGTGTATGTTAGATTTGTACCTAAGAATTGCTGCTGTAATCATAAAGACTCAGGATTCCTGTTCACAATGTGCTCATACTGAACATCCGTTCAATATGCTGTACTATTTAACTTTATCATATATAGCTGTAAACGTGTAACAACTTATGATTCCTCTATTTGGTGTCACCCAGAAGAGGATGGGTGGATCCTCTATAGGTTTTTTCCTCATGTCGCCTCGGAGTTTTTCTTGCCATTATCACCTCTGGCTTGCTCAACAGAAATGTAGATTTACATCCCTACTGTAAAGCTGGTTTATAGGGCTCAAATATAGGGCTTGATGTTCAGTGCATGTAATCAAAATGCATAGATGTAACGTAAAAAAAAAAGCCAAAATAATTCAAGGAAAAATCTGTTCATCGTACACCTCCTTGCAAAAGGAGCATAATTACTTTGTATAGCATTCTGTAAAAACCATCAGGTGTCTCTGTGGCTGAATTCTACAAACAGTCAAAAATGACAAAATCAGGTTTTGCCCAAAATAGGATTTTTCTGCCTATAACATATTTTGACACCTCAACTTAACCATAAATGTATTTCACCATACAGACATGGAAATATTTTATTTTCTATTCTAGCGTCATGCAATGATCATGTTGATCACGCCAAATTTTACAAACGTGGTAGTGATACGTCAGTCTGCCTAACAGAGTCTAAAACCTGCCAGATTAGTGTGATTTCCTTATAAAGTGAATGTTACACATTGATCAAGTTGATAGATAGTTACATGACACAGAGAAATAAACATGTTTAATTAGTTCAATTTGTAATCAGATATGGTACCAGCTGTCAAAATACCCACAATGCTCCTGCGCTAGAGTCGGTATCACTTTTTAAATGCAACTTTCCAGACTACAACTGCTATAACTTTACTTGAAACATATTTCAGTTCAGTAAAGGTTTCAGAAGTATATATCATAGGAAATGTCAAAATTTCCCTACATGAAAGGTTTTCCCAGGCTGCCACATATACAGTGGATATAAAAAGTCTACACATCCCTGTTAAAATGTCAGGTTTTTGTGACGTAAAACAAAAATGAAACCAAGATAAATCACGTCCAAACTTTTTCCACCCTCAATGTGAAATTACAGCGTAGAAAAATTAAGTAAAAACAATCAAACATTTTAGGGAAAAATAGGAAGAATAAAAAACTTACAACAACCTAGTTGCATAAGTTTGCACACCCTTTTATAATTGGGGATGTGGCTGTATTCAGAATGCACCAATCCCATTCAATCTCATATTCAAAAGTATTTATCATACAGCTGTCATCAATGAAATTGTTCTGATCAACCCCAAATAAAGGTCATCTCTTTCTGTAGGATCTTCTTGGTTTCATTTGACTTCTGAACCCATGGTCCACAAAGAGCTTACAAAACACATACAGGGTCCCACTGTCAAAAAGAATCAGTGAGGAGAGAGGTACAGAAAATCTCCAAAACATTAGATGTGCCATGGAACACAGTGAAGGCCATCATCAACAAGTGGAGAAAATGGAGCACCACAGTGACAAGAACAGGACATCCCTCCAAAATTTATAAAAGGACAAAAAAAAAAAACTTAACAGGGAGGCTGCCAAGAGACTTACGGCAACACTAAAGGAGCTGCAGGAATATCTGACAAGTAGTGATTACTCTCTGCATGTGAGAACAATCTCTTGTATTCTTCACATGTCTGGGCTATGGGGTAGGGTGGCTAGATGGAAGCCCTTTCCCACAGAAAATCATCTAAGCTCAACTAAATCACCCCAGACTATGTGGCAAAATGTGTTATGGTCTGATGAGATCAATTACAAAAGGTATAATAATTCCAAAACTTCAGATCCAAATAGCTTCAGATACCAGTCTATTTTAATGGTAAGCTAGCAAGCTGAAGATGAAAAGGAAATTCACCTTTGGTCAGCATGACAATGACCCAAAGCATACATCCAAATCAACAAAGGAATGGCTTAACCAAAAGAAGATCAATGTTGCTGAATGGCCTAGCCAGAGTCCAGATCTAAATTCAACTAAAGATCTGTGGGGAGACCTGAAGCGGGCTGTGCACAGCAGATGCCCTCACAGTATGTTGGATCTAGAATGTTTTTGCAAGAAAGAGTGAGGAAATATTGCCAAGTCGAGATGTGCCATGCTGATAGATTGATTGAGTGGTGTAATCTAATCAAAAGGTGCTTCAACAATGTAGTAGTTTAGGGGTGTGCACACTTATGCAACCAGGTTATGTTTTTTTTTTTTTTTAAAATTATTATTAATTTTTCCTATTTTTCCCTAAAATGTTTCTGATTGTTTTTCACTAAATTTTTATACGTTGTGTAAACTTTCACATTGAGGGTGGTTCTGACATGATTGATCTTGGTTTCAGTTTTTGAATCACAAAAACCTGCCATTTTAACATGGTTGTGTAGAATTTTTATATCTACTGTACCACTACTCTAAATGTTTTGAAGTATAATATACTTTAACACAAGCCACTTGAATATGAAAAATCTTCCTTTTTCAAATGTTTTTCAGTGCCATGCTCTGCTTGTGTTTGCTACTGAAAGGTCTTGAAGCAGCCAGTGCAGATGAAATGATCCTTGAGTAGGAAGCGCTCAGGGGAAATGAGCTGTCCTGAGCAGGCTTGAAACTAATGGGACTTGAGGATTTTGTTTATGAAATCATTGCAGTGCATTATCAGCCAGGGGACAGGAGGGATGTGGCTGGGAACTTTCACTGTCAACTGAAGGAGACAGGGCTTCTGGCATTTCTTTCTGTCTCTTTGTAATACCACTCTCTCATCTCCTTTCTTTATGTTGTTTTTCTTTTGAGTAAAACAATATATTTATCTGTTATATTTATTACCTGGATTTCAATTTCTATCAGTCCTTTTTTTTTTTTTGGCCCCTAGGTTGTTCATTTTACACTCTCACATAAATAAATTCTCTTTTCTTTTTTTATCAGACCCTTTAAACAAACATATTGCTTTCCTAAAAGCATTCCATAGACAGGATCATCACCATAATCCATCTCACCGTTTGAAAAAGACACTTGGAAGAAGGGAGAGTATGTAAATGATATTGAGGCTGGAGATTACTCTGGCTATTGAGTGTGACCCTGGAGCATTCTGTAAGTGTCCCAGCATGCGTCTTATTTCCCTGCTCGCATCACCCCCCTCCAACAGATCAAACTCATTCCTGATGAGGTCGAGAACTCGGGCTAATGCAGTCAGCGCCATGTGTTCATCTACACAAAAAGCCAAACCAATTGCGTCAGCTATGGATATCTATAGAATGCTCAATATGTCTGTTGTTTTTCCACAGATGCACTAGTTTTTTTGACAAGCCAGGATTTACATGACAATCCAATAGGGCATTCCAAACATTTTTGACGTGCTATTTTCAGAATCAGTTGTGTTTTTCAGTTGTTTGTGTTAAACATTAGACCACAGTGGATGTTTGGTGGATACAGCTTGACACAGCCAACCACTGCACTAAATGCCAATCAGAGCTCCGCTTCAATCAGCACTCACAGAGGTGATCCTCCAGTGTTGAGTCAGAAAGCTCAGTGCTCTCAATCACGCATTGACAACTCTCGAAACCGTAATATATTTTCCAGCATCAACACACCAAACACACTGAATTTCCTGGGGATAAGAAACGACACAACAAAAATAATTTCCAATTATAAACTGTTTCCCAAAAAGAATTCAATTAAAACAGAGGCCCTGGATTAATAATCTTCTCTTTTTTTTTTTTTTTTTTTTGGTTCTGTGTATTCTTGATAACCCCAAAATGTGATTTACTAACAGGGCCTATTGAAGTCTTTTATCAACAAAATATATTTTGTTGCCATTGTGCATGTTCACAGTAATGAAACTGGAATCAATTTACATTTACATACACACATTTCTACTTAAAAGTGAAAAATACAGGGTGTATTTCAGCTGTTTCAATACTGTAGATTAATTTAGCTTGTGCAGTTTGATTTATTAACTGAAAAGTCACTTCTGAAAAGACAAATGCACAGAAAAAATATTACAGAAGACCAGGTATTAAATTTGTGGAATTCAGTTTCTGTCGTTTTTTTTGGAGATGAAATTTTTATTACAAGTTGCTGATATTACAGTAGGCTTTGAACTTTTTCATATTTTATAGTGATACAACCTAGAATTAAATGGACTAAATTGGGATTGTATGTCAAAATTGCCCATTACATTGAAAGGGAAGGAAAAATCAATAAAGTTTGCAAAACCATCAGAAAAGCAGAAAGGGGATGAATGTAGTTCTTTTGGCTGTTCCTGTTAGGGGTCGCCACAGTGGATCACCTTCCACTGTCTGCATGTTGATTGTCTGGGGTTGGTGCCCAGTGTGGTGCTCAAACCCACGATCCTGAGTCGCATGTTCTGCCAACTGAGCTAGCCAGGCACTAGAAAGGAGTTGAATACTTATCATTGTTTTGTCATCCTTGACATACCTAGGATTGATCACATTGCACATCCAAATTAGCACTTTTTATTTGAAATCTCCATAAATCAGAGAGTCCTAATGGTTAGCTCTTGTAAAAAATATCCACTCAAAGAATAAAACTGACTAAAGCCTACAATCTACAGTGCTTTTCTTGAATCATGCAACTCGTTTAAAATTATTTGGAGACAGTTAGCGTTATGAAAAAGCTGATCTGCCTGTCTTTTGTCCCACAAATAGACCATCACCAACCAAATACGACATTTCTCTGCAGAGAATCATCACTGTGACATTTCATCAAATAAAAACCGCTACCCTAACTTTCAAAACAACTCCAAGAAATCAGATGAGTCACCTTCAGAAAAAGAGTCTCCTGACAAAAAAACAGACTGTTAGATGAGAGTCCAACATTTACTGAACATTGTGTTTGTTTAGACACTAATTAGTCACACTCAAGAATTCACGTTAATTTAGTCCCTGGGCCTCAGTTAAATCATCTGGCGTTTTGCATAGGCTAAATGTCACATCTGTAGCTGCTTATTACCAATTAGTTTAAGTACATTACATGTGAATGCTTAGGTTTGGAGGAAAAATGTTTTTTACTGCAAATATATAACGATACTGGTGACTCTTTAGCATTTCAAAAAAATTGCATCTGTTTGTATATGTGTATATCTGTGGATTTGTTTAGTTCAGGAAAAATATTGGTATTCCAGGATTTTTTTTAAACTCACTATGGCCTTGATCATGTGGATGTGATTTGTGTTTTGTGTATTTTGGGTTCTGCTGTGTTCTGTGTCTTGTTACCGATTCGACAGCACTGAGCTCTCTGAGATGTGAAAATAAGAATTAATCTTAGATCAGGAGACAGCGCCTTTTCCCCTGGCCCATTTCTCACATATGGCACACTTTTCTCCACAAGCCCTGCAAAAAAATAATATATTGGCAAGTAAAAATATCTTGAATATAGGCAAATGCTCCTAGCATTTCTCTGTGTAAGATTATTGAGCCTATTCCATACATATATATTATTATTATTATTACTATTATTATTATTTCAAGTATGAAATTGTCTTGTTCTATTTTGCTCATTTTTTGCTCATTCAAGCAATTTTTTTGCTTGAAATTAGTAAATATTTCTAAAAACGGCTTAACGGTCATATACTGTATGGGTTATATAATAATCTCATAATGAATAAAAAATATTAGATAACTTTTCATTTATTCAAGACATCTTCACTTGCTAAAATGTCAATTTTTGCAGTCCATGTTCTAATCTTTTAAAAAAAATGTATTAAAGCCGCAAGCAACTATCAAGTTCCATCTTTCCTCTGTGAAGATCCATCTGGCATATGAAGCACTGGGCTAATATTTTATCTTCTATTGTTTACTTTGACTACATGAGTCAGAATGAGACAGGCTTTTTCACACAGCAAATTTTTTCTCCCTCTTTTTTCCCTTCGCTTGTCTGTATTCCGATTGCCTCCTCTTTTGTTCATCTTACTTCTAGTTGCTGCCTTTCCGCCACTCAACTCTCTTCTCTTAATTAGCCCAGCATCTGAAGAAGTTTGCTTTATCTTCTTAATCTCTTCTTCTTTTTATGAAAGCCGTATCTCCTTTGACAAGTCTTTCTTTGTCCAGACCTCATTTCTTTATCTCTTCTTGATAGCTTATAGTTTCCTTGCAGCCTTTGTTCACCTTGTTCTCTTTACTTTTAAGCTCATCTTTCTTCTGTTTACTCTTCCACTTATTGAACTTGCACTTTGCAAATAAAAGGTAGCAATGCCATGTCGAGACTGATGTGGCACATATTTTCATGGTGTGATTTCCCAGTTTGAAGCCTCATTCTTAGTACATGTGTGTTCTTGTCTCTATCACAAAATTTCAGGAAGATTAAAACTAGTCGACTTGTTCAGCTATAAAAAGGACAAACAATAAAGTTGAAAAAGTCTGAACTAAACTGTATCTATTTGTATCCTCTTCTGAGAACAGTGAACACCATGATGTGCATGGTCTGTTCACTAGACAAATAGCAGTTTTAGTGAAAGAAATGTGTTCTTAGAGAATGAAGTAAAATGATCATTTTAACACACTCCCTTTCAAATAGCAGGCAATAGGAATAGCAGTCTAAACAATATGGGATAGTGGAAGCCAGTAGTTGTTGGAGCACTGCATGTTTTTATACATGGCTCTGTAGTGTCTAGATAGGGAGAAGGAGGGAAAAAAAAGAGAAATGGCACAGATAGACTGAGACAAGCCCTGCTACATTATGAGAGCACATTTACCTCAGTATCTGAAACACGGTGTGATGTTATCAGGGAGCATTCTTTTCCCTTCAGAAGTCCTGAAACCACACACACACACACACACACATACACATATTGTCTACAGTGATACTGTTGATTGTGGAAACACTGAAGGGACCAGTGCTTGAGTCAGTACTCTCTGGCACACAGTGCTGGCACTTCTGTGTCTTTCTCGTTTGAGCAAAGGCCATAGCATATGATTTATGATCATTTTCATCCTCATCAAATCATTCAGTGAGGCCTTGTCTCCTGTGGATGAAACATTGTCATCCTAGAAAAGACCTCTCCCATCTGAATAGAAATGTTTCATCATAGGATAAAGATGATCACTCATAGGAACTGTATTGATTTGCAGTCTTCCATCTAAGGGGACAAGTGAAGCCAAACCATGCCAGCAAGATGAATGTCCTCCCACATCATAACAGAGCCACTGGGTTTTGCTTTGATTTGTCACCTGACTGTATTTCTGTTTGAAACTAAAATAGTGCTATTGTTTTAATGCTATTGTTTTATTTGTTTAATAGCCAAGTCAAAAAACTTTGATGTGTAATAGATTTCAGACAGCTTTGCATATGCTAGCTGCTGCCTATATGGCTAACCCTAGCTTTGTGCTAACACTGGGCTTTATTTTCATACTTGTCAACATAACTTATATACAAGTTGTCCTTTTCTTTCCTTTTTCTTCCTTGAAGAAGCAACGGCTCATACCTTCACAATGTGGTTAACATCCTGTGCTGACATTTGAAGGAAGTCTTGCAAACACTGGTTGTTGAAAAAACTAGCATTCTTTGTTGAAAAAACTAGCAAAAACTAGCATTATTTGCTAACCGGAAATGAATCAAAAGGCAAATGCGGAAGCATTACATTCACAGACAGTCTGGAATAAAATAGTCTTGTATCTCTAAAAATATACCACTAAATATGTCATGTTATAGAAGAGCAGCACATCATAGACCTGGCTTGTAACACTGACTCCCACATTCACTCAGGCTGAATACTCTCCACAAGGGGATCAAATTCAAGGACTTTCATAACAGGTCCTGTCTAGGCTTTAATTCGTAATGGAAAATATCTCTGCTGCACACACAAAAAAAAAAAAGCCTACGCAATGTCACTTTGTCATTAGGGCAAATTGGTTAGATCAACATAGCGGGGGTGGAGAGTAATAAGCTTTCTAAAAATGACAAATTGTTCTGTTGATCATCTATCTAAACAGCTGCTAAAAAGCACCCTGCCAGCATGCTAATTTGATTTAACAATCTGGCCATTACCCTGAAATGGTAATGTCAAAGCTCAAAACAATATCAATATCAGGTAAACATATAGTTTTTGTTGCAAATCACACCATGCGTCTTCTACTAATTAAATTCATGTAAGCTTGTCTCCTTCCTTGTTTGTTTCCATATACAAAAGAACTTGGGGTTTGGAACAACTTTAAATCCTCAATATAGATGGTTTTATAGAAAAATGTATAAGTCAATATAGAAGTCAGCAGCACTTAATGGCAAATCAAACTACAAATCCGTTTGTAAAACTAATCATACTAAACATCAAACGACCTGACAAATATTGCAAACATTAGCTAAGAACTAATGTGGTGTTAAAGAAAGTCTAAACGATATTAACCAGAACCACTCCAGCCTGCATTAACACCTGTATAAGGTTCCTCAGAGAAAGAAAACACATTCTCTGAGGCTTCTCCTGTGGAAACTAATTCTTGTTCTCTTGTTCTGAGGTGTCAGTGACTCTTGCATCAAAATGCTGCACGTCGTGTTGGCATTTTCACAAAAGACGAAACTGTAGACGCTCTGAATTTAATTCCGCTAAATGGGAACAGTCACTCCATTCATGCCATCCCGTTTAAATCTGGAAAATCACCCCAAAAAAAGAGACATTAATCTTAACCTGAAGGAGCATACATGGTATATATCTATGCTTATATCTATGATGAATCTACTCAACTCTCCTGAGATCTCCTTCTTACTGACATTAAAATATTCACCTTAAATGTTAATAGATCTACTGGAATTTGAAGCAACATACCCTCTGACACTTAGCCACACACACTCAATAAACCATGGCATGTCACCTACTATGATGGAAAGATTAGGACCAAGTACAAGAGATAACACTACTAGCTGAACCTAGCTTCCAGTGTTAAGCACCTTTAACAGAAATACAATAAGCTTCTAGCTTATGTTCCATAACTTGAAATATAAGCTTAAAAAAAAAAAAAAAAAAAAAAAAAAAAACTTCCAACATGGAGTAATTATATCAGCTAGCTAGCAGGTCCGGGATTATAATTATCATCATTGATATGGCTTCTTCTTTGAACAATAAAGTAAATTACCAGGGAAAGAAAATAATAATAACCTTGTGATATGGCATCATGGACCAAACACCAGACAACACTTCTAGTTGTTCATTAGGAGAAGCTAGTATAATAGATATGACAAAGATGTAACCAAATACAAATATATTAATTGGAACAAACAAACGTGTTCTACATGGTTAGAAGTACAGATATGAAAAGGAGGCACACACTTCAAGCATCGGGATTGTGATCTCAGGGATGCAACTAAAAAGTCATGCGAATGGAAGGTTTTTACATTCATAAAACTCACGTGACAAAGAAAGACCACATTCATTACCATGAACTTTGTAGTGGTCCTTATTAACTGCCTGGTCAGCATCGCTGTGGTTTAAATTAGGGTACTAGTTTGTTTATCTTTTGGGAAATAGAACCAGCAAAATTCTTTAGAAACTATTGCAGGCAGGTACAGACATAATAATAACTGCCATGGACATGTCTAGTTGAGACCAATTATGAATTTGAGTGATGGAGCAATTCACAGACCATGCAGACATTGCTCTCTGGTTTAGTCCACACCCACTTCAGGTTTCAATCCGAATACAGATACAGATAGTGACATTACACTACATCACTAAGATCATCTTATACAGATTTCACCATTTTGGTGATGTGTTTTATTGATCCAAATAGATTGCACAGAGTGATGGTAGTCTACTGATTTACTTTCATATGATTTTGCTGTATGGAATGTATGGAAGTAGTTAGCACATAACAGCTGCTAATGTGGCATCAAGATTATCTATGGACGTAGAGATTATCTATTCATTTGAATTCATGTATATCAGTCCAAAAATACAAATCTGTCCCACTAAAATAAAAAAAAAATAAAAAATCCAAAGAAACAATAAAAATTTCAAAAAGCAAAAAGCGAAAACAAGGAGTGAAGGAATCAAGTATTGGTTCATCTGAAAATGTTACGTTTGATTTTATTTGCATTAGTAGTAATTGCAGCATGTTGTTAAATTTTAATGCATTTTAACAGCTTGTGATTTTTTTTTTTTTTAAATAGTTATGTTATACAGTTATAGAAATGTGTCAGAGAAATGGCTACCCAATGCTGCTGCCATATATTAGCACAGTTTGGCAGAAAAGAATATAGTAGTGTGAGCGGAATGGTATCAGAAAACATTTGATTCTGTGTTTTATTAAGCTGCTGGCACTGAGTCCCCACTGTGAACAAAACTCAGGGAAATCTTAGCCAGCACTGTTACTCTTTTAATGACTCAGAAAAAGTGATGGACACAGTTTCAGTCTGACATTATCGAAAAAAAAGATGTTGTTTCTTGTGTACAATATTTATTATATATAGAATGTCTTGTTGTAAAAAGATATATAGACAACATATTGTAAATTAGTGACTGTTGGTGTCTTCCAGGAAAGTGGATGCAATGTGGTCTACACGGATGTATAGTGCCTTGCATAAGTATAAGGATCACAATGTTTGTGGGTCACAATTTTTGGGTTGGTTTCAGGTTTTTTGTGTGTTTAAGATGTTGTTGGGGTAGAAGTTTCACTGAGACCTGGCAACCCTGCACACCAGTGAAAGCCTGGCTAGAGAGCTAATGTTTAACTGTGTTTAATTATTTTACATTCTAATGCACAGCTTTTGTTTCATTATATCTTGAATGGAGCACAGATTGGAACATTAAATCATTTCTAAGTTTAATTTATACAATTTAATTAGCACTTAAAAAAAATTAATTGTATTGTCTGAGCACTTGTCTATTACCTCCCCAACAGAGTTTTTGGACTGATGGTACTCCTAGTTTGTGACCTAGCGAGCCAGTATCTGAATGTATTTTTGATAAGAGTGTCTGCCAAATGCTGTAAATGTACATGTAAATGTTGAGTGTTTTAATCAGTTGAAAATGGAAACCTAAGGCACATATTCCAGCATTGCTCTCTAGCCAGCTGGGGCTCTATTGAAAACGAAATGCATCAAGACACCACCATATTGGCATCAAGATTATCTATATATCGTTTTGTATCAGATTTGAATTTGAAATGTGTAAATCAGTGTTTGCTTTAATTCAGAATGCCATATGCAAAACCTTCAGATGGTCTGTCCTATCACAAGGCAGATTTTGGAGCAGTTAGCCTTGAAGTCCTTTTTTAGGATAATTAGCAGTTCATTGCCCGATATAGCTGGGGTCTAGAAAAAGTGCAGTTCAAAGGCAGTTGATGAACGCGGCTGAGCTGTGGGTCCTCATTAGCATCGGCTTGTCTCTTAGTTAGCACCATGTGTTCTTTGTGTTTTGGACAGTTGGGTGTCTGTGATCTATAAGAGGGAGTCTTTAGTTCTGCTAATCAAACGAATCAAAAGAAGGTTGTGTGAGTGAAAGAGTTTGCAGGTAAGTGGTGTCTATGTCTAGCCATAGTAGGAGGTTAAGATTTTAATGTAGAAGTGTTCCTTCCGTTTTAATGTTGGCTTTGTCAGTGCAACTCTGGCAGTTCTGTGTGTATCAACTATTAAATTAGTAGTATTTCATCTTTTTCACTTCACCCTTCGCCAATCCCCCCTCCTCCCCATCCCAATTTTGCTTTCCCTTCTACTATTTTTTACTATCAATTAATTACGCCTGCTGCATTGAGAGAATGTTGGGTGATTAGGATGTGTGTAGCTGTCACATGAGCCTTTGTACAGGTCCAGCAAGCCAATTAGCCGCTGCTGATAATTAGCGTCCCAGATGGATGCTTGCATCAGGTGGT
Organism: Pangasianodon hypophthalmus; assembly: GCF_027358585.1. NCBI lineage: Eukaryota > Metazoa > Chordata > Actinopteri > Siluriformes > Pangasiidae > Pangasianodon > Pangasianodon hypophthalmus. The sequence goes on along the minus strand of NC_069734.1, from coordinate 8,925,207 downwards.
GTGAATGAGAACAAGCTGTGGGTTGGCACCCTATCACGTCTTCTGCTTTAGGGGATAGACAGATCACAGCATGCATCTTTCTATTCCTTCACATTTCTCCTCAGTGTGTCACCAGCTCCAAAGATCAGTGGTGGGTTAAGGCAATGGTTAGCTAGCCCCATCAGTGGTTTCAGCAGGACAGTGAACTCAGAAATGTGTAACGAACACATTCCTGTCCCATCATTTTCCTGCTCCCTGCTGTCTCTGGGCCAACTATGTATGGTTGATGAATCCCTTTGGTGTTACTGAGGCTACAGCAGAACAGCAACTCATGTCACTCTGAGGTTCATTAGTGTAAATTAGAACACATGTTCTGCAGGTCACGTTTATCCCAATCAAGCATGTTATTTTTGCATGCAGAAATCTTTGCATCCAAATCCAAATCATTTTAATCCAGTTAAGGATTATGGTTCTTCCACTTTCACCAGATATATGCATATGGCATTACTAGCAGTATTATGCTATATTAGAACTATCTAAGAAAGTAAAGCTATGTTTCTCAACATTTTGTTTATGTATAAATTTAAGGACTTTTCTAAATGTAGTGAGTGTTGCTTGTTAAATCGTCCAACATGTCAGTGAAAGAAATTTAAACTAAAGTCAACTCAGAATTTCATTCCAAAATAAATATTTAATGCTACTGAAGATCAGTTGTTAATTATAAAAAAAATTATATGCCTTTTCATTTAGCTGTATTCTAATTGATTCTATATGATATTTTTTTTTCCTACTTTTTAATTCTCTTAATGTACGACAAGTTTTTTTTTTTTTTTTTTTACATTCCTTCAACTCCATTATTTTTTTCTGTCAAGAGACTAAATCAGATTAAAATGATGGAGCTACAGTACTTGGTTATTATCTGTGAAGTGTTCCTTGTAAGGAAAAAAAACCCAGTACAATCTCTTTCTGCGGAATTGAATACATGCACTACATTGCCACATATAATATAAATTCATGACCACTTTATCAATTCATGATGCAGTTTGCATATTTCAGAAATAGTTGTGTTGCTCTCACACAGGTAAACCAAAGAGGAATGATCGTCTGTCCAGTGGGAGTTAGATTGTCAGAATGTGCAAGATTTGCCTATAGTAAGCACACTGGAAGCAGTGTGCATTTTCACTAGAGGTGAGCAGGTGGCTCATGGTTCACACCCCAAATGCAGCACCAATTTGCTCTCATCCCCAGTGGAGTCGGAGGTGCTGGATGCGCTGGGGTGAGAGATGGCACATTTGCGTTTGCTGATGGAAAATGATTCCTCTGTTGTTTTGCACTGGGGTGTGTAGACAGTGCAGAGCCATTGTGCTATGGCTGGAGTGGAGATGATGAAGACTATTCATTTTCACTGACAACTTTCTGCTGATAGTCAGAGTGGCCGTTAAAATGGTTAAAATTTATGAACTTTTTAAATTGTGCTGTTCAGTGTTCTTGTACAGGGATATGGATGCAAATTATGCACTTGTGGGTTTTTCCTTAATAAGTCTAATGCATTATGTACAGTATATTTCAATATTGTTGATTTGTCACAGCCAATTCAGATCTTAAACTTGAAATCTTGATTTTATTTCCTCACATTTGTTACCTTACATATAGACTGCCGTGTCTGACTAACTCATTAACATTGTATTATTACTAGAAATCAGATATCCAGGATTTAGGATTAGGCCTCTTGGTTGCTAGACAGACTAACCCCTTTCTACTCGGTCACTGAATTTTAGTGGATGCGCCATATTCTTTCCATTTTTTTTAATAATAAATTTAACGGTTTGTCTTGGACATGTTTTGATAGCTCCTACATGATGCTTTTGATTTAGATATGTTCTTCCACAAACTATGGCGTCTTCCAGGAACAGGTGTATTTATACTGAGATCATGTCACTTTAACTGCACACAAATAGACTCCATTCAACTAATTATGTAACTTCTGATGGCGATTGGTTACAACAGAACTAATTTCACAGCAATGGGGGTAAATACTTATGAAATCCCAACTTTTTACATTTTTTTCTTTGTAAATAATTTTGCTAACTACATTGATTTTTCACTCCACTTCAGATGTATGGGCTATTTTGTGAAGATTCATGATATATATATATATATATATATATATATATATATATATATATATATATATATATATATATATATATATATATTGTGTGTGTGTGTGTGTGTAAAACTCCAATTAAGCCCATTTCAGTTCCACTCCAAAATGTGGAAAGGTTCAAGGGGGTGAATTGTTATGTAAGGTAATGTGCATACAGTGCCCAGCACATGTATTCATTAACAGACACAGTTGCACACTCTAATGCGTTAGTCTTTGTCCAATGAGCCCTGCCTGGCTGTGGGTTAGAAGTAATGAAGAATTATGCTTATTGCAGCATCTGAAGACTCGATTAGAGCTCAGATCTTTGGCTTTAATGAAACTATTCATCAAAGGCACCCAGCTGAGCCCACCTCAGGTGTGTGTGTGTGTTTGTGCGTTTGCCATGCCAACAAGTATTACAGCAAGGCACAGAGCATGGTAAGGGGTCATCGATCGAGGACGGACAGCTTAACAGCTTGTGAATGCTTGGGCGGACTCCTTAAAGTGCCGAGCCGGAGGCAGATGTTCTTCCTCAGTCTTCCTCTCCAGGGAGCGTTTAGGACACTGCTTACTACTCTAACACATTTATGTAACTTTGAATTTGCTCTGTGTGTGTGTGTGTGGGTGCGTGGATGTGTGTGCATGTGGTCAGGGGAAACTTTCTTACTCTACTGTTGCATAAAAGACCAGCTGCTTTAATTTCTATCTTTGGTGCTGGTTTTATTTATCTCAGTGTGGCTTTCTCTATCTCTCACACTGTTTGCCATGTTCACAGTTACTGTGATTTCTTTTGCCAAATCATTTCCTACCTGCTTCTGCACTTCTTTTACAGTCCAAACTGCTTCACAATCTCTGTGTCTAGTTCTCTCATCTGTGTGTGTCACTAGTCTTCCCCCCTGAGGCTGATAGGCTGATTTACTGTCTGATGGGGAGTATGCCCTGTAGGTTCAGCGCCAACACTCTTTTTAGCAGGTCACCAATAGTGTGTGTGACAGAGGAAACTCATTAATGAGCCGTGGAGCCAGGATTTCTACCGGTGCTACTGAATCAAGAAGCAGGGACTGTTCTCTCTCTAGCGAACTGTGAGAGGGTTGAAAATAACTGATGACTCCTCACATGTTCACAAGCACACTACATACTGTAATAACAACCAGAGCCAAGGAGCACGAGAGTCCAGAGACTGTAAACTCAAATGCTGATTGAATTAGGAGAGAGAATAGAAGGGAGAGGGAGAGAGAGAGAGAGAACAGAGCATAACAGCAAGCTAGAGGAAAGATAGTGAGAAACATTGCAGTTGCATTATTAATGCCCATTGCTGTGGTGAAAATAGAAGACTGCAGGGGCAGGAAGGCTATGCTCGTCGCGCACAAGGGCATAATTGGATGAACATCCAGACACTGATCACGCTGACAAGAACAGTCCGTATGGGCTCATGGGCAAAGATAAGAGACATGTTATGTGAGCTGTGCTTATAATGACATCCACATTGGAAGACCAAGGTTGATCTTTAGTGGATTGACTGGGTTCAGTCTCAATTCTAATCTGCAATACCTTCCTCTGATATTCAGATACTCCAAAACATCTGGATCTCTAAGTTAGTCTCTGTTGGATTCTGTATGTAAATCTCTTGCAGCAGTGATTTTGGAGTACCCACTGTACTTCATGACCCAATCTAATATAAATGTGTAGTGGCCTGGCAAATTCTGGCAAACAGACAAAAAAAAATTTAATCAATTTTTTATTACTTTCTAAATTACTGCAAACATCATTTTAAGTACATAAGGAGCCAGTTTAAATTTTTATATCCTAACTTGTGATTGAAATCTGCAATTAATTTATGCAGGATCATTATGGAACATGGACTCTCACCTCTTATGGTATTTATGTGGATCAGGTAATTTTCATATTGAGAAGTTGCTAAGTTGGCTACTTGCTTTATCAGTCACATGTGCTCAGACACTGACTTTGTTGTCATTTCTTAAAGCATAAGTGATGGAACAGAACAAGATGCTAATAAACCAAGGGAGGTGTTGTTTCTGTTTCTAAAACCTTTTGCCTCACCACCCACAAAAGGCAACCCTGTGCTGTACGCATGTTTTTGAATTTCTACAGGATACCAAACGTCCACAGACAAGGAAAGTAAGTGAAATATGATAACTGGGTAGTAAATTTAAGTTGTAAGTAGGAGTTGCGTGACTAGAAAAGTTTACTAGTTCACCAGTAATTTAAAAACGTAGTCAACTAGTCATCTTTTCCACAGTTAAAGCAAAAACTAATTTTTTTTTAGTTTTAAGACGTTGCTGTTTTAGGCAGTTGTATTAGTGCAGTTGAATATTGCACCAGCAAAGAATGTGTCAAACCACATTTCAGTTAACACCCATAAACAGGTTACAAACGAGCAGTGTCACTGCTTTTTAGGTTGCACTGTTAATGAAAATGCAAAGTAATATATCTCTGTATCTTAATTAACTATTAAAGGACATACCAGCTCTAAAATGCACTCCTGTGGCAACATGGCCTAGCTTCATCCTGAAAGTGCAGCATGGAAGATCATGTCCAGCTTATAGCTCAAGAATCCGGATTGGTTGAGGGTTTTTCTGCCATGTTCAACTCACTAGCGTCTGAAAAAGAATTTGTAAAATGCTGACATGTCTATGCAACTCTGATTTTGTTTGGCTTTTAGCATTTGTGTAGGAGTGTGAGATTTATACCTTGTAAAGTGGCATAAAGTGGCACTAGAGAATGTTTAAAAAATTTTTTCTAGATATTTAATTACGCATTGCAGATAGTGAGACTACCCAGAAAACCTATGCATGAGGAAGAAAGACAATATGGGTATGGAGAAAGACAGAAAAGCAGACAGACAGACAGAGATACAGAGAGAGACAGTGGAACAGGGATCTGTGCGTGACAGAGGATGTGTGAAAGGAATGTGTGATGGCCATCCTGAGATGCATGAAACACTGCTATTCCTGGGTCCTGCAAACTGGGTGTGAAGTAAGCAACTAACTGAGTGAGTCACATGGAGCAAAGGTCCATGAAGAAGAGATAGCGTCTCTCTCTCCCTCTCTCTCTTTCTCTCTTTTTCTTTGTTTTATGCCACCTTGTCTATTTTTTATCACACTGAATCATTTTTAATTGTATGACTGAAATATATCTAAATAAAACCCATAAGGGTGTTGCAGATTGGATGTTTAACAATTAATTTGGTTACTTTTTCACAAGTCTCTTTCATTCCACTTCTCACCAGCTTCCTATTGCGATTCCCACTTTTATTACTTTTACTTGATTCAATTGCACTCAGTAACAGGCTACAGTTCTGGCTAGCTGGGTGTGGGCAGAAATCACATTTAGCCGATTATTTGTTCCTCTGCAGACATCCACAGTTTTCTGCAGCAGCCTGTGAAATCAAACACTTAGCCTTTACAAACACACCGAACCACACACAGAGGCAACTCAAAACTGAATGCATATACTTTCACACCACTACTTACACAGCTGGGCTCACTCCAGCACTCTCTGCTGATATACTGTGTACACATTGGTCTACTTTGGGACACTTTAATTTGCTTCTAAACTGATATTTTGACATTTTCCTTCTCCTTCAAATATTTAGGCTATACTGTTAACGGGGAAAATAAATAAATCAGTGCAGTAAATGTGCATAATAATAAATCTGTGTATCATATTACATTGCTTAAAGACATACCAATTTTTAAAATACACTTGGCCTAGCAGCTCAGCCTAAATTGTTGATTCAGGAACTGAGACTGCGCAGCAAGGATGCTTATGTCCATCAGCAGAGCCCTCCTTATAGCTCAATGACTGGCCTTCCTTGGATGGAGGACGCTATATCTAAAGTAGAAGAGATGTTTTTCCAGACCGTTAATGACCCCGCAATGTACTCGAGCTTCAGTAGCATCTAAATCAGCTTGTCAGCTGGCACGCACCACTCTAAACTAGTTGAAAACTAGCTGAGTGGTACTGGATAGTGACATGGCACTGAATGCATTCTTTCATACAGCACTGGTCACGACTGAATTTATTATGCCGGTGATATTTTGTGATATATTCTGTGCCAGTGATATACTGTGTACACAGTAGTCTACTTCTGGATATGTGTACTTGCTCCTAACCTGACATTTTTCTTCCCCTACAAACCTTTATCACCAGGCAAGGCTGTTCTACTTAACTGTGCTGTTACTCTTCTGTGTTAGTGTGGGCATGTGCTGGAGAAGAGGCAGATGAGCTCCATTTGCAGGATTTCAGCTTAGCCACTGGAAAGCCAGACTACTTACTGCATGTGAGTCAATACCACAGACTGGCAGTAGGGCTCAATCAGTGTGCCAGGAAAGTGCAGGAGCAAGGTTGAAAAAAAAAAAAAACAGATAGCAAGTAGTTTTCATGTACCACAAATTAGAAAAGAGTCTGCTTGAGATAGAGAGGGAGAAAAAATCCTGATGTTTGTTGCTGTAAATGGGATTCAATGTTACACTCTCCATAGTGTTCTACACTTATGAAGTTGTCCCTCTGGGGAGAAAGCTTTTCAAAACTAAGAATCCTTAATTATCCACTGAACCCTAAGACTATATACAAAGCAGGATGAAAACAAGAAGTGTGTGAAATTCTGTAATTTTTCATGTTTTCTTTCATGGAGAAAAAAAATGTTATTTAAATGAGCTTTCTGTCATGTAAAAGTCAGTTAAAAATAGTATTCTGTGACAAACCAGGACAGAGGTAACAGTAATGTGGTTTGCTTGGGTATATTAGACATACTGTAGCCACATTAAACTGCTGTAAAATATTGTGATATTGTTCATATTTGTGTAGCATTATAAGGAAAAACTCATCTGATGTGGATGAATTCTGGCAAACAGTTTTCTTCCTTTTTAATTTTGGAGGTAGGCAGATTTGAAAATGTTATTAAAAATGGTTTTAAAGTTGAACTTTTTGGTTGAGATAACATGAAAAAGAGAAACCTACAGTATTTCAGTTGTAGGATTATATATATTATCACAGCATGTGTGTGTGTGTGTATGTGTGTATATATATATATATATATATATATATATATATATATATATATATATATATATATATATATTTATTTTAGTGTGCGTATTAAAAATAATACAATTTCACCATGTTTTCAGGTCTCTACACTTATTTATTTTGTATAGATCAGCACAGTGTTAATTTTTCTCATTTAAATTCTCCTCTACAACATCAGGCGCTGATTCAGTACCTGGTACCTTGAGATTTGACAGCTTCAGTTCACATTGGGCTAGCTTTGACAGCAATGATCAAATCCTCAATTATGGTTTGGCTCAAACCACCTATGATCAAGACTTAAGATTCTTTCTTATACTTACTGATGCCCCAGCAGTGAAATGAAGACTCTATGTCTGTCTGGATAGCTGTGTAAGGCAAATGCCATAAACCTAAATCTGACTGTAAAAGTTGTAATGAATATTGTCTGCATTGCAGCTTAGTGTATGAATGAATACTTTATATCTGAGCCTCAAATAAAAATCTGCAGATGTTAGTTCATAAAAATAAGTGGATATTGCTGTGAGATTACAGCTACATTTTAACAGAGTCTAGAGGATTGAGAATAGTAGTGCATTCGGTGCAGCGTTCTAAAATCTTTCTTTCAGAGAGTCTTTATAGTGGTTCAATAAATAGGGACTGAATTTGGCTTGGCCAGATGGGCCACAGAGTAGCAACAGGTTTAGACTTGGTATTATTTGACTTGGTGCTGTTGAATCAGTGACTACAGGAGCCTTAGCTCACCCTGGACACTCTTGCATAAACACACACTTTCCCAAGACTAAACGTTTTACTCTAGCTGACATGGTGCAGCTAAATGCCTGTCATTGATTGGCCCCTGTTGCGTGCGTTCACCTCAGTAACTGGCAGCTGCATCAGGGAAAAGGCCGAGATCGATCCAAGCCAGGGAGCGTGGCAGTCAGGCCAGACATGAGCTCCAAGTGTGGAGGATTTTACTGATTGTATGACTGCTTCTCTTTAGGAGGGCAAGTGAGCCAGTGTGCACACTGGGGTCAACAAACAAACTGAACAAGGAGCGATCACCAAGAGCTAGCAGGATGACCGCAAGGATAAATAACACAGCGAGGCATTTTCTAACCAGCCCTGGGAGTTCCTTTCAGGAACACTGAATAATTCGAAAGAGAAAAAACAAATCTCTATTTGTTCATGACATGCATTTTAAGCACATTCTTCAGCAAATGTCATAGTGATTCAGTTTAATAACTAGTTTATAATTCATATAATTTATGCATAAGGACATTTTGCATGAGAAGATGAAGTGCTGTGTTGAAGTACACTTCTCTTTCAAGCAGCAATAGACTGGAGAAAGAACAAACATGTAAAATACAAAAAGTTGATCAGGCACATCTACCTTATTGACCATCTTATCTACCTTATTGATGTGATCTTATCTAAACTTGATCTTTTCATTAGGTGTACCTAATATAGCTGCGTGTCATAGGTACAGGTACCATTTCTGGTGTTTTAAACATTGTGTATCTAGTTCATTAGACAAACTTCCCTTACCAGGGCAACACCCACTCTCATGTTGATGTCACTGCAATGCTGAGAATTGATCACCACCTTAATGACCTTAAAGATTTCCATAGAGTAGGGCTCTTATCGACTGAGCTGACAAATATAGTGCCTAACCCCTTACCTTTGATAGAATCACTGTAACGCATGTCCTCACGGCATACTGCCTTATTTAACTCCAGAAACGTTTGGATTTATAAGCAACCAGCTGAATTTAAGCTTACCTTATACAATGGTTACAAAACTTACATACAATAAGTACATGTCCAGTCTGTAATCAGATTCATACATCCCTACTATGTTGCCCATAATATAGTGTCTACAACTGTTTTTAATGTTTTCAACTGTTTACCATTGATCAACTAACTTTTTTGTAGACATTTGTAGATTTGAGCATGTCTTTCACTTTTTTTTAATTGAAAATATCGAACAAAAAATTTACTCTTTAAAAAGAGAGTGGCCTGATAGTCTATGTACTAAAAAAAAAAAAAAAAGATATTTGATGGCAACACACAGCACAGCCTAGTGTAAGAAAACATGGCAAAATATTGAATGAGCAGCAGCCCCTCTATTTATTTAAAAAATAGAAATTTATTAAAAAAAAATTGAGGCAGACAGACAGCACAGACCCATCTTCTCATTTTTTTTATTTTTTTTATTGGCTCACAAGACTGAGGCTCATGAATTCACAGGTCAAAATTCACCTAGATAAAATTAGAGCGAAGCCAAAGTAATGTCCTTCATGTCCTACACCGTGTGTCCTTTCCTCATTCTGTTAAATGGCTTTTCCACCTGGAAAATTGTATTTGGTCTGACAAAAGCTTTAGCTGAAAAGGCAGAAAAGCATACTTTTCAGGTATCTTCCGTATTGCCGTAACAACCTGCACGTAATACCTAAAACGTAGATACTGACACATCATTATTATTATAGCCAATAAGTGACTCATGCTAGGTGTACCTGATAAAATTACCAGTAAGTGCAGCTCCAATAAACAGGCAACAGAATATATTCAATAACATTAATTACCCTGTGCCTATGAAAGATTGATTCCTGTTCTAAGCTTGAATACATTCCAGTTCATTTCATTAATTACTTCATGTTTGTACAATTACACATCTTTTCATTAATGTTCTGTAATCAATGACCCACGTTACCTAGTATCAAAAAACAAAGCATGTGTCATTGAGCTCAGTCTGACCCAGACACACAGTTATGCTGGATAGTGGGACACCATGTTTTATTATCTACTTGAATAGTCATGTCAGAGGACACTGCTTTACAACATGGCCTACATTCTCTACCAGCTGCATGCTAATGTGAGCAGATATTCAGCGGATATTTAGTGTCTCTTAGAGTATAGGTCAGTGTGGGGAAAAAAGTACCCATGAGAAGAACAGCTATAGCCATGGTGAGGGATATGCCCACTGAATGTGGGAAATAGAGACATATAATGATAGAGAGATCTTGATATACCTGGATTATACAGGTGATTTATTATCATGCAGCACTTTTGAATTCTCTGGTGGGTGTTGATTAATTTTCTATAACAGCAGCTCTAATATTTGTGTCAGCTATAATTCAAAGCCTAGGTTTATATAAATTATATTAATGCGCTCATTCTAATATGTTATTGTTGCTATAGTAAGAACTAATTCACAGGGATACGGTGAAGCTTTCTATTAGGATATGTATATTTAACATTTATGGAAAGAGTCCCCATTGTCAGTGCATTGTAACGATCAATAAGTTTTCTGCCTTGGGTAAAGACTTCAAGAGAGAGAACTCTGGTTCCTTAATAAAATGACAAGCTGTTTTTTTTTGGTCTTATTAACTTCATTATAGTAAATTATTAATTACTATTAAGTAAAATATATTAAGTTAAAAAATGTAATTGCTTTGCTGTAAGAGGAATAAAACACTTGCAGTTATAGGAAAATAATCAGCTTTGGGATGGTAAAAGTAACTCCACTTTGTGTTGATATTTTTTTAAGGTATTGGTACATAAGATCATATCATGATTGCAAATATATCATACAGTAAAATCCCAGGATCCGCTGTTTCAGTTACCATGGTCCAAAAAATTAAATAGAAAATTAATAGGAATTTTTACTAGAAAATTACTAGAAAATCTCGTGGGATCACGTCCGGGATGTTAATCATCCCTTTGTCCAGCATATCCATGCTGTATATGCTATCCAGCCATTTTATATGTGTGTGTATATGTGTGTATATATATATATATATATATATATATATATATATATATATATATATATATATATATAGTGTTCGCTTCTATGTGCAGTTTCAGGCATCCGCTGAGGTCCTACTTTATTGCAGTACATGAGGAAATTATCATGATACATGATATCTGTCATAATATTTATTTTATTAACAAGATGTCAATAAAACCGTGGAGCCACATTATCAACAATTTTTTTTATTAATAATTAATGGGAAAATTAATATACTAGTAGCACATATCATTGATCCTTATATAGGTGTATAGCTGCATATACTGTGCGGGTTGACAAGTGTTTGTTCCTGTAGTGTATGTAAAGTCAAGCCAGTGTATCCTACCTATAAGAATTTATCTCTTAAGAGCTTGACAAGATCTATCGTTTAGACTAGATGGGAAATTTTTATAATGTATTTTTTTTTATAGGTGAAATCAATCAGGCAGCTGTGTGCACACTGAGCTCACTTCTCTGAACAGAGTTTTGTAATGCTTTTTTTGTTTTGTTTTATTTTTTAAGCTCTCAGTTCTCCTTCCCAGTTATTATCAACCGGATGTTATAGTTTTCACTCTAATTCAATATGGCTTTTTGCACACTGAACCAAATTATCAAATACCTTTTAAGAAGATTAGGCATGTGTAATGTGCATGGCTTGTACATACTTGTGTGTGTTTGTGCATCTGTTTAGGCAGATATGGGTGTTTACAGATTTAGTCCTCATATGCAACCTGTTGCCAAGGTTTAGAAATATTTGTTGCAGGGCTTTGGATGGCTGTATAATTGTCCTTCACCAGCTGGTGTTAATCGTGGTGCTGTTCTCAACTATAAAAAGCAGCTTACACACAAACACAAGTTTAAAAGTAAGGGGTGATCAGTTGTCACTAAAACATAGTCACTAAAAAGTCAGTATAAGATTAAATATAAATATAAACTCAATAAAAGACTGAGATTGTGAAATGTATTTGGATAGCAGTGTATTACATATGACAATTTTTCAGCATGTTATCACACAACAGTACAAATCTTCCCGTTTGATAGCTAGCAGATGGCAATTTTAGAGACATACTTTTTTTGTTTTCCCCAATTTTCTTCATCACTTGTTCTTGCTAGTTCCTACCCACTATCTAACTTTTTCCTATCATGTGACAGCTACGAACTGGGGAGGGTAAGGGCTTTCACGTGCTTCTTCCAAGACATGTGAAGCCAACTAACTGCATCTGGCAACATAATACACTTGGCAAAAAGCGCAATCTGCATTCTTCCGCATACACGAGCTCACAGATGCCCACGATTGGCTATTGTCTCTGTGCCATGCATCCCACCCAAAGAGCGCAGCCAATTTTGTTCTCTTTACGTCCAGCTATGGATGGTGACTGTGGCATCATCAGGATTCAAACTTCAGACGTCCCAAAGATAGGGCACTATTTCTTCTGTTGCACCACTTAGGAGGCTCTTATTTACATATATACAACATATACCAGGGGCTCTCAACCTGTTTGCAGAAGGGCATGCATTTAACTGTAAAATAAATTCTACAAACCCCTTACATACAGATTTTATTTTAGGGACAAAATCCAAATATTCAAATATCAGGTAAAAGTGTACAATAATACTGTGTTAGAGCCATGAAACCTTTATTCCTGTAACCTGTCAAATCGGCTAACTATAAGAACTCTAGGGTTAAGAGTGGGCTGCGATTTCTGTCTTAGTTAAAAAAAAAAAACTTTGCAACATGAACGATTAATATCAAGGTGCTCATTCTAGCATATTATCACTCATTCACAGGGATTTAGATTCTAAGATTAATAATGAACACAGCCCAATCGATTTTACTGTACCAAGGCAGCTAAACGGACCTTTTTTTGGTCCCTGAGTTTTGAATTAAATTCTTGGGTGTTGAGCTGCCATATTGTTTAATTTTTAGTCTCTCCTTGTAAGTTGTTGTTGTTCCTCTTTTGGCTGCTCCCACTAGGGGTCACCACCACAGATCATTGGTCCGTGTATTTGATTTTGGCACAGTTTTTACACCGGATGCTCTTCCTGACACAACCCTCAAACCCCAGTTTTATTTGGGCTTGGGACTGGCACTGAGAGCGCACTATTGCATGCAGCCCCAGTGGGTGGGGTCAGTTCCCTGGCCGGGAATCGAACCCAGGCCATAGCAGTGAGAGCGCTGTGGCCTAACCACTAGTCCTCCAGGGACCAGTCTCTCCTTATAAGTATGAGCATCAAATTATTTTTGCAAAGTCAGGTCAATATTTAGCAGTGTCTGTCATTTCTTGTCATAAAGCAGCTAAGCTGCTAGCTGAAGAAAGAATGACAGCTAGCTAGACTTATAAACAACAAATTTCAGTAATGAATACAAATAATCAAACAGAAATTTATACTTACAGTTTATTTTCGATATTTACAAATTACTGTAGTCTGCAAGCGATTCCAACCGGTATGGATGTGTTTGAGATGTCTGTCACGTTCATTCCCTATTTACTGATTGGCAGCTGGTTACAAAGTTCTGTCCCTTTGAGAGGTCTACCAATCATCATAAGTAGAAGCCATGCCTTCAGGTGGGACAAATGAAGAGCGTACTATCTAACAAACATTGAGATTTTTTTTTTTTCCCCTGCAGAACACACCCGCCCACACTCCATTCATGCCCAGTGAAGCAGACCCAAAATGATGTATTAAAAGCCGATGTTCATTGTCCAATCTTTCATCCCATTAAAACAGTGACTATATGAACACTTAACACACACTAATTGATGCACAAACTTCACTGAGTGTGTATTAGCTGTTTTGGGAGCTGATATATTGAATTCCACCCAGACTGATGAATAATATACAGTAGGCACTTTGGTAAATACTTCATTACCATGTTTTAATGAAGTTTTATGGGAAGCCGGGCTTCCCGTGTATTCTTAAAACAATTTCTTATGATTTATTTTGCAATTTATGTTAATATAATATAATTAATATAAGAATTAATATATAATTAACTTATTAGTATAATATAATAATTTATATTGAGTTTATATAATGCAAAAAGAGTGATTATTATTCCTGTTTCAGTGAATGCTAGTATAATTAATATAATAATATAATTAATATAATATAAAAAGGTAAATGAACAGTCAAAAAGGCTGCATGGTTGTGTAGTGGATAGCACTGCCACCTCATATATGTTCTTCCTGTGTCCATATGGGTTCCTGCTGGGTTCTCTGGTTTCAAAAAAAAATGCAGGTAAGTAAGATGACAACTCTGATTTGCCCACTAGATGTGAATGTGTGTGTGAATGGTGCTATGTGATGTACTGTAGTCCCATCCAGGGTGTATTCCCACCTCATTGCAGTGTTCCCGGGATAAGCTCCAGATTCACTGCAGCACTGTCCAGGATAAAGCAGTTACTCAAGATCAATGAATGAAGAGCATTAGAACAACCACCTCATTTGGCCTCTCATACATTTAGCAAAGTAAAACTTTCTAACAAAAACCTACGTTCAGCAGAGTAAAACCTTTTGATAAGTAGTTACATTCAGCAAGTTAATTCTGATCACCAAAAGTGCATATTCGTGCTAGATTAGAGCTATCTGAGAACAGCTTGACATGCTGAAAGCCTAAGTACTTAAGTCCACTATTTCCAGTGTAAGGGTTCAGAAATATAGACGTTTGTCTGTGTTCCCTTTTAAGGGAACAGCCAAAAGCTTTTCATCCACCCATCCATCTACTCATCCATCCTTTCATCTTTATGTCTTCTAGCCGCTTCATCTTGGCCAGGGTTGTAGTGGCTCTGGACCCTATTCCGAGAACACAGTGGGCCTGAAGCAAGAATACACCCTGAATGGGAGATTCCAGTCTATCACAGGGCACCATGCATACAACATTCATACACTCATTCATATCTAAGTGCAAATCTGTGTACCTGTTGGCATGTTCTTGTGGGAGAAGACTGGAGAACTCAGATCAAGAATTTTTATTTTTATTATATGAAACGGTTTTGAATACATTTGCAGAATTAAATAGAACTACATTTGATGCATAGTATATATTAGGGCTGGCCAAATATCTTTTAAAATCCATATAATATCCATATTATTCAATATTGGTTTTTGTTAATAATTATTATATGTATTTCCTGATACTCAATTTTTTGCCCATTTTCTCCCCAATTTGGTCACCAGCCAGCTCTCACCTATCATATGAAATCTTCCAACCAGGGAGAGTGAAGGCTAATACATGCTTCCACTGAGACGCTTGAAATCAGCCAACTGTTGTTATTGTTAGCCAATTTTCGACACAGTGCAGCATAACCCACTGCGTACAGTCTGCCCCCTTCTGCATACATGAGTTCACAGATTCCCACAACACAGTGGCTAGTGTAACTGCGACTGACAGGAGAGAGAGGATGCCATCCCTCCCACCCAGAGAGCACGGCCAATTTAGCTCCCTTGGCTTTCAGCCACAGATGGCTGTGGCATCGTCTGGACTATAGGGAGAACTTGGGCATATTAATAAACTAATTAATTTGACATCACTAATTTTAACTGTCTTGTCATCCAAGATGGCATGCATGTTGAAAACATGAGGTAGAATAGTGCTCATTTAAGAATGAACTTAAATTTAAACTGAACGTAAGCTCTAAACAAAGAACAAATAACCTTGCTACTGTTTTATAATTAGCAAGCTATTTTCAACTATGTGACACACGATCAAACCAATTCCACACTGCAGAGGATGTGTGGATTTTTATTTCCTCTCTCCAAAATTTATAAGCCAGATAACTAGCTACTCTAGCTGCATGACTAAATTTCTTCTGCTACTCTGTTATAGAGTAAGAGCTGCACAGCACCATCTAGCAGGATGAAATAGAAATGTTTAAACTTCTGCTTTTTTTTGATGATCTAGGTCAGGGGTTGTCAAAAATCCAGCCCCAGGGCCAAATGTGGCCAATGGACAGATTTTAATTGGCCTGAGGCTTCTCTCTTAGAATGTATGATAGGTGGCCTGCTGGCCAGCACGTTTCAATTTCTCCTTTCAGTGGCAGCAGACTGTGTTAACACGGTTATCCAAAATGCATAAGCCTTTTTTCTTTGACTACACCAGCAAATTAATTTACAGAATGATATTTAGTCATAGCTACAGACAAAAAGCGCAAAGTCAAGAGTGAGAAGGGGCAATTTCAAAACAGCTGGAAACCACTAAGCATGGAAAACCTTTTGTGAATTCTTGAAAGAGTCCGTAACTAAAGTGGAGTTGCAACCAAGTGTTCACCATAGTTAAATGCTTTGTAGATTAAAAGCTGTTTACAATAATATGTAGTGTAATATAACACCAGACAACCCATATAACACTCTTCGAAATGAGAATGAACATTGTGCGCATGTAGTTTATCCAGTTTGTTGTGTTATTGTAATTGTAAGAGACGACAATCCAGAATTCATTGCAGTGGTGAAGTGAGAGTGATTCACAATTACACACATGGAAGATTTTCAGTATCTTCCGCATCTTCGCACATCTGAAACATCGATCATAGACAATCGAACATGCACACACAACCCCATGCATACACCTATGAACATGTGATCAAGGTTAAAGGAAGTGTTTAGAATGACTCATTGGGTATAAGACAAACATACAAAGGAGGAATATAATTGTGCTGGTTTGAGTGTGATGTAGCACAGAGATAGATAGATAAAGACTGAGAAAGAGGAGGTAATAAATAAACCACAAATGTGTCTGTGAGGACTTCTCATTGCTTTCAGTAGCATGTCAAGAGACACAATTCTATGCTTGATGAGATGAACAGTGTAATTTAGCTCCTACACGCTGAGATTACAGAGCAGAACGTGCAGTGTGCTAGCACAGAGCTCGGCCCTATTTGTATTCCCTCTGCTCTCAATGAAAGCATTGTTTGAAAGCTCAGGGGGTTCACATGACCTACGGCAGACAAAGTCAGTTGGCTGTCCTTTTTTTTTTTTTTTTTTTTTTTTTAACCCGTCTTTAAACATTTTATCTCTTTGCATCAATACTTTTCTCATCTGTCATCACTGTCTGGAGCTCCAGCCCCTCTTGCTCATTCTTTTATCTTCTTGTCACTGGAATGGCTTTATTAAATGATTTCTTAGGACTGTGGACAGCTCAAACAAATTGCATGCAATTGTATTATAACCCTGTTCTTAGTAGTCTGTGTCCATTATCTGGGGCTTGGGCCTGAGAAGAAACAAACAAAAGGAAATGCTTGTTAATGTCCATCATTAGCGAATGATATAATCAAATTTTTGTTAATGACTAGCTCTAAATTAATTTTCTTATGTTATGATGCATAGTTTAGCCTAGCTTACAGTAAACACAATGGCCCTTATTGGTCAAAGCTGTCTAGAAAATGAGCACAGATTTGAGAGCACGGAAAAATGTATGAAATAATCTGTGCTGCACTGATGAATCAGATTCAGCAGCATGGATACACACCCATGGCTGCTCATACTGTCTGATTTATATGCTATATGCGAAAGGCATGCTTCAGTTTACACACATATACATTTAATTGACATGAAACATGCTCCCTTATTTATGCAGGTGTTGTGATGGAGAGCCAATAAAAGGCACGTATTTCCAGCACACTGTAGTTATCCAATATCCAAGAAAAAAAGTTAATCAAGAGGGAACTTAATTTCAGAAGCCAGGTTAGAGGGTGCTGAAAATATTCATTATGGGAAACAAAGAACTCTAACTATACTGTATATGACTGTTAACATAGTTTCAGTGTCTAAGAGATTTGTGGTTTTCAGTCCTGTAATCAATGGAATCTTATAAAGACAGTTATGGAAGTGTGCTCTTTTTTTTCTTCTTTTAGATATATATTTTGGGATCTGGATATTTTTACTCTTATGTGGGCGGAGCAGCGAGTCAGATATCAAGCTTGTGGGACAAAGAAAGGCCAAGTTGATTAAGATAGTAGTAAATTGGACAAGGCGTAGTGCTCAAACAGCTCCGTGTGATGCCTTTACCATATTCAGTCGTTTATCTTCAGTAAATACTTCACTCTGATTAGGGTTGCTTTGCATTAAATTACTGATTTGTTTATAATTTGGGAAATAGAATTAGGTAGTGTGGTGATGCAGCAGGTATCATTACCACCGCACAGCTCCAGGGACCTCAGTTTGATCCTGAGCTCAGGTTTCCGTCTGTGCATGTTCTCCCCGTTTCCATGTGTGTTTCCTCAAGGTTCTCATGCCAGAAGGTGGATTGGCTGAGCTAAATTGCCTCTTGGTGTGAATGAGTGAAATTGTGTGTGCGCATGGTGTGCTGGGATGGACCGGCCTCCCATTCAGGGTGCGTGTCCACCTAGCAACCAGAGGACCTGGGATAGGCTCCAGATCCACCATGACCCTCGCCAGAATAAAGCAGATACTGAAGATGATTGAATGCATGAAACGGAGCCAAATAAGTTAATTAAAAATATATCACAGGCAGGTACAAATAAAAATAACTACGGCAGCAGGTGGGATTGGGCAAACTTTCTGTGGGAATGGGCGTCATCGGCCAGAATTCCTTCATGAGCATGGTAGGAGTGGGAATAAAAACGCACCTTGCATCTTTACCATGGGCAGTTTGTGTGGAATTTTTTTCATTAAACACAAGCCCATTTAAGAGAAACGCAATTTATCTCTGTTAATTAAAATGTTTGTGTGCATTTCTTTTATATTCTAAATTGTTCTGTTGCAATACTAACAAGCTGTTACTATGGCCCATTTAAAAATAACAAGATTTTTATCCATACATTAACAAATGAGTAATCAGTTTTTATTTGCTTTTAAAGTGAAGCACACTCTGTGGCACTTCTGTTGGACTACTTGTTCCAGCCAAACTGTGCTGCTACTAAAGATTTAATACCCCCACTTTAATCACATCACATCTGTCTTCCTGAGTCTTGATCGACTTCCCGTACAGAATAAAATGTGACCATAGCCTGTGACCTGAGATATCCACCCCAATCTAACAATTACATCTTTAATTTAGAGACTGAACTAGATTGTGAAGCTAGGTCGCTGCATCAGATGTGTCTCTTGAAACATTCTGTACTTCAGCAGAGAAATGTTCCAGGTAGGAAGGAATAGACATTTTTCATGTAATTGAATCAGCTATCCATGCCTTCAAATCCTTTCTGGGCATCATTAAGAATTCCATGGCAGGCAGACCTCCAGTCAGAAAAGCATCAATATCTTGTGTAAAACAATAAAATCACATGACTCTTCATCATGGGAGGGCAGGCTGATGTTAGTCCATCTCTAGTACTAGTGGCACTGCCTGGGGATTGTGCTCGGCCAGGTTTTCTCTGACCTGCAGCCTCTAGATGTCTCATTACAACCTCATTCCCAATAACTCCATTGCATCATTCCACATATCTATGCCTCAGACTGTCCCGCTAGAGGCTAATCTCTTATTGAGACTAATGGTAGAATTAGCATCTGTGAGGCTGAATGGGACACAATAGTACATCTCACTGACAGTTATATGAGTTGACTGCTTTGGGGCAGAGAGAGAGAGAGAGAGAAAGAGAGAGAGAATCTCTACGTTTTGCTTTCGCTCCCCACTGCCCCAAAGGAGATACTGCCTTTGAGTAAGAGAGTGAGGAGAAAAAATAAAAACACAAGGATATGAAACAAAAACCTCTGCGCTGCACTTGGCACTCTGCTGAGCTTCAGCTTCCTTGCTTGTTTTTTTTATTCTTCTTCTTTTTTTTTTTTTTTTCCCTCACACACTCTGGCTCTCTGCGTCCGCATGTACTACTGATTTCCTACCGTCCATTGTTTCAGTACTTTTTGGGACACTCGGGGAAGCTGGGCTTCTTGAGGCTGATGAGGCTTTTGCTATTTGATTACTTCTCACACACGCAGGGAGTAAGGAGAGACCATGGTAGAAAAGATTGGTAAAGAAATGCAGATAGGGATTGTGTGTGTGTGTGTGTGTGTGTGTGTGTGTGTGTGTACTATTAGCCTGGGTAAGCTGGAACGCTTTGATAGCGCAATGATAGCCCGAGTCCTCAGCTGCAGCTGCCTTAGCGTGTTAGTTGGTCCAGCGCCATGCAATATTGCCAGAACAGAGGAGCAACTCAAGACCTCTGGCTTGCTGCCTGTTCACACTCCCTCTCTCTTTTTTTTTTTTTCTCTCTATCTGTGCTTCTGTATCTGCTCGGGATGCTTTTCTCTTTAGGGACTGCCGGAGCACGAGGCAGCATACGCAGACCTGACACATTTCAGAGTGCGCTAAGCTGGATTTGCAGCATATTTAGAGAAACGCATTTCAAGGTTGCAAAAGATAATCTGCACTCTTAATGCAGGCGTTTGTGTGTGTGACAAAGAGACAATTCACAAATCTGTTTGTGCGATATGGTGATGGGTTTTTAAAAGCAGTTTGTTGGCGTCTTGGGAATTTTAGAAATAATTCCAAATAATGCCTAGTGCCTCTTGGTATTACATTTGCCTTCCTTCTCCATTTGTGCTTAAAAACATGGCAGAGGCCACTTAACCAGCTAGCAGTCTCTGACAGCCGTATACACATCACATAAAAGAGCAGATAAGTGCGTGTTCATTTTCTGCTCTGCTCTGCTCTCAAAGCCGAATTCTGATTAGGTTCAAAACGGGATTCTATCTGCAGTGACCATAACAAGTCATGATGTCAATGCTGTTACTCTTGGGGATTCTGAACAGCTGCTGTCTTGTAAAAGAAGCTAAAAGACGTTATGAGACCAACTGCAGCCTTTTTTCTGAGATTTTATGCCATTGACCTGAGAGTTTTCAAGGTGTGAAAAGATGATCGAATACAAGTAATGTTCCATGTGTTATTGAGAAAAAAAGTTTCACTTTTCACTGGTTTTACATTGTGTGAATTGAAATAATAATAATAATAATAATAATAATAATAATATAATAATAATAATAATGAATAACAAAATAAAATGAAATACAACAATAATAACAGATAAAATCTTTCACATGAGAACTGTAATGCTTGTGTTTTTAGTGCTCCATATATTTGTGTGTATTTGGATTTAAACTTTTGTTTTTTATTATTTTTTATTTATTATTTTTTTTTATTAGAACCCTACCACTATTCCCCACGAAACACCGGAAGACACAAAAACAGGGCTGCTGGAAAAATAAGCAAATTTTCATTAACAAAATACATACCAAATTAATTATAGTGCCCATATAATTTTCCAGCAAGATTGTTTTAATAACAATGAAGACTGGTGAAAACATGAGCACTGAATTTTTTTTTTTTTTTAATGAATTAAAGTGAATTTTTTTGGAAACCCCAGCAGAGATATGCTGCCCTGCGTGAAGCGTGTGGTCTGTGTGCGCTATATGGAGCACCTGCTCTGCTGGGAAGTGTTAGTTTTAAAATGAAATCTTAAACTGAAAATGTATTTGCACAAACACCAGACAAAGGGAGCACAGACACATCATGGCACAGAGGGTCGAGCAGCAGTCCCAAGACTGCTCAGACCCATGGCACCAAACAGCGCAGAGAGTTAAAACAGCATAGCAGAGTAAAGTTCCCTGCCATTGACGAAAGCAATAGACATGCTGTTGCACTCAATGCACAGCCAGAGGACACAGAGAAAAGCATAAAAGATCAAAGCTAGGACAAATCCACCACACAAGCTTGTGTCTTGAGCTCCACAGCACAGTCAAGCAGCAGACAAATTTGATGACCAAAAAAAAAAAAACAGTGTGCCTCCTGTTCATATCTGTTGTTGTAATGTTTTCACTTACATCCGTAATATAAGTCAATAAAATAGTTTCCTTAAAAGACAAGGCAATAGATACTTTTACCATATTCCTCATTATTCAGTTGTTTTCTTATGCAGTGGAACGTGTTTTCTTTTTTCCTCTCATTAAAGTGCCACTAAAGTGCTATCATTCAGTGTTTTCAGTTTTGCTGTTGCCCAAATAGGATGAAATATATTTGAAATATAAATATACTGTATACACAGTGTATATAAAAAGTTTACACACCCCTGTTAAAATTGCAGTTTTTTGTGATATAAAAAATTAACCCCCAATAAATCATGTCAAATCTTTTTCCACCTTTAATGATATAGCAACCAACAAAATTCAAGTGGAAAAATAAAACCCTTTGCTTGTAATATAGCACTCACTCTTTTTTGGGTAAGAGTCTACCAACTTAGCACATCCTGATTTGGCAATTTTAATCCACTTTTCCTTGCAAAAATGCTCCAGATCTATCAGATTGTGAGGAGATCTCCTCTGCACAGCCCTCTTCGAGTCATTCCACAGGTTTTCAATAAGATTTACATCAGGACTCTGACAGAGCCATTCCAAAACTTTGATCATCATCTTCTGCTTTGGATCGTTGTCATGCTAGAAGATGAAATTCTTCAGCTGTCTAACAGAGGCCTGCAGGTTTTGGCCCAAAATAGATTGGTATAAGGAGTTATCCATGATTCCCTCTAACTTGACTAGAGCCTCAGTCTAAGATGAAGAGAAGGAGCCCCATAGCATGATGCTGCCACCATTTTGTAGACTTTTGTAGATGGTTTGTAGACTTTTTATATCCACTGGATTTAGTAGTAGTATATGGTACAATAGGGATGATTTTCAGATATCCAAAATCAGGCATGAGATATACAGAACATCAGTTTATAGGAATATTTCAGTTTTTCCCAAATTTCTCTAGAATTATTGTTGGTTAAAAAGCAATTACAGATAAGGTTTGTATACAGTTGTGTCAACAGTTGCCTTAACAACCTGGTTAACAATTCAGTTCTTTTCTCAGGGAAATGTGTAAAAAAAATTACAAAAAAATCAATTAAATGATTTAATTCTGTAATGGATAGGGATTCTCTTGAACAAAACAACAACAATGTGGTACCCCTTCAATGCTCTTGTTGAGAAATTATATATAGTATCTCACTCGATCACTTATTCATGTAGTGGGCCAGTGCAGGAATGTGTCCTGAACACAAAACATCCACTGAAAGTAATGGTGACAACAACATATTTATATGTCAGGTGGAGAAAATGTGGGTGAAACTTGTCACATGCTCACAGGTGTTGTGTCTGGGATGCTCCAGCCTGACACATTCAAGTGCAAGACATGACAGAAAAGGAGAAAGGGTTAGAGGTGTAAAAATGTGCATTAGTTTCACTTCTTCTCTTCACACATTGTCTCATGCAACCATGTTTTTATCTCGCTGTCTGCAAGGTCTCACTTGTTATTGCAGCTGAGTCTTGTTGCTCTAGGGCTTGCTCTGGTTTGAGAGGGCCAGTGTCGTGGTGCTAATTCCATGACTAATGACTATGTCACATGAAAAGCACAAGAAATCAAGGTATTTCTTAAAGCTACAATAGGTTAGAAATTAAATCAAGACCATCCTCAGGCATTAAATTAAAGTTGCAGACTAAGGACTATTAATGGAGAACCACAGAAACACTACTAGATTGATTCTTTTTTTTAATTTGTTTTGGTCGTTTAGGTCTTTTGACAATTCCCACCCACTCCTAGATCTCCCTGTCAAATGTCAGCTCCCAACTAAGGATAGTGAAGGCTACCACATGCTTCCTTAAAGACGCGTGAAGCCAGCCGCCACATCTTTCCATACTGCTGCTCAAGCTATGTCACCATCTTCCACATACATGAGCTCACAAACACCCACAGTCTGCTAGTGTCACTCTGAATGACAGGAGATACAGTAATATCCATCCCTCCCACCAAGAGAGCACGGCCAATTACTCTCTCTTGGACTGCCGGCCATGGATGGCTGTAGATTCAATCTCCTGATCTCCAAGGAGCGTGTGATCTTCCACTTGGGAGCCCTAGCACACTCATTCTGACTATTTCATTTATTATATCAATTACCATAAAGACCAAAGCAGTTTTTTTCCTGTTTGAACCATCCGACAGCCTGGTTTCACACACAACCAAGTTCATTCTCCATATTTCTAACGTGTTCCCACATTTTGTGAATCATTTTGTCATATTAAACCAATGGTGTTTTTGGTAAATCACAGATAATTAGTATAATCATGACTATGCGTTCATTTGTACTTTGATTGCACTGCTGCTTGCTCCATGTAACCTAATGACTAATGACTATGTCCCATGAATAGCAACAACAGTAAATCTAAATATTAATTAAAAGTACAGTAGGTCAGGAACATACTGTCATAGAGAAGCTGTTTAATGAATGCCCTAGTCATTATACATGACTTTGGACTATGAATGGAGCACCACAGAATGTGAGATTCCAGCTATTCCGATTATACAAATGGCCATAATGTAGACGGTTGAATCTGTAGCCATTTCTAAGGAATGGCATTACATTTGAAGTGAGTACTGAAGGTGCTACATTTTTATCTTGTAAACTTGTTAATTTCTAAGCTAAATAAGTTATTTAAACTCGCACTCTAAATGAACCTCTTAGTCTCAGAAGGTGTTTGGATGAAAAGCCACATTAAATTCTTTCAAGTCTTTATTATAAAAATAGGGGGTGGAAAAAACAACAATACTATTACTTTAAATTTATATAAATGACTGAGTTCAGTAAAATGTGTCATAATAATGAGATGTAAGTGTGTGAATTCTTCCCTAGTGGAAATGATGCACAGTTAGTAATGAGTACAATGTTACATAGGTGATATTATCCTTAGGCTATTTGGCTAGATATCATCATTTTCACTTTGCAGGGTGCAAACTTGAATAAGAATTAGAAATCAAAATATGATGTTTTAACATCTCTGTAAAGTACGAATGATCAAGCTGTTTTGCTACACACCTGCTGACACTGAAAATAAGAAAAGAAAGTTTGTAAGCGGAATTTGAATATCACATTAAAGATTTTATTTGCACAAGAATTTTTCCAGTTTGTAAAGAAAATGTCATCAGCTTCGCACATAGTTATTACAAAGCATTTCCTAGTAACCCATATTTTATAAATAACAGACAGACATTAGAGCATAGACATTATTGTAAGAAGGGAGACATGCCACATAAGTCTAATAATAAACCATTAAAAAATGTACTGGTATTTAACAAAGAAAAGCGTATAATCATTTCATGAAGCTTTCTGACTTTCTGACATTTCTGACATTTATTTAATATTTATGGAACAAGTCTCAGGTGTTGGTGATTTGTAAAGAGTTAAAGTCGTCAAGAAAGTAGTGCTGTGCTTTGTTTTCTTGGTAACGTGACAAGCTGAAGGATGGTGATGGATTGATTGTTTATAGCAGCTAAAAAAAACCTATTCTTTGTAGTACTTTTTGTACTTTTCAACTACTTTTCGTAGACATTCCACAACATTAAATTTAACTATAAATGGAAATTAGCAAATTGCTGTGATAATGCTTTGGGACATGCTTTCATTGGAAAATTCAGTCATTTATTGTCCTATAACAGCACTCCCTCCTCATGATGTTTTATTCTTTACTTACTGACAGGCACCTAGATTCAGAGATGGTAACTTTTATGGACACTTCTGTTGCTCAGGTTTTGAGCATTAATCATATACTTATATATAATCATATACCAATCATAACTTAAATCCTGTGAGTTGCGAGGTTGGGCCTCAATGGATCGGTCTTGTTTGTTCAGCACATCCCGAAGATGCTCAATTGGATTGAGATCTGGGGAATTTGTAGGCCAAGTCAACACCTTGAACTCTTTGTCATGTTCCTCAAACTATTACTAAACAATTTTTGCAGTGTGGCAGGGCGCATTATCCTGCTGAAAGAGACCACTGCCATTAGGGAATATCATTGCCATTGGTCTGTATCAATGTTTAGGTAGGTGGTACGTGTCAAAGTAACATCCACATGAATTACCGAGACTCTTTCCCAAGCAAGCGACACGCACGAACCCGGCCATCCAAATGATGTAATAGAAAATGTGATTCATCAGACCAGGCCACCTTTTTCCATTAATTGATCCATGGTCCAGTTCTGATGCTCCCATGCCCATTGTAGGCACTTTCAGTGGTGGACAGGGGTCAGCATGGGCACTCTGACTTCTGACACCATTCAGTCATAGCCAGCATTCATTTTTTCAGCAGTTTGAACTATAGTAGCTCTTCTGTGGGATCGGCCCAGACGGGCTAGACTTTGCTCCCCATGCACATCACTGAGCCTTGGGTGCCCTCGACCCTGTCGCCAGTTCACTGGTTGTCCTTCCTTGGACCACTTTTGGTAGGTATTAACCACATACCGTTAACACCTCACAAGACCTGCCATTTTGGAGATACTCCGACCCAGTCGTCTAGCAATCACAATTTGGCCCTTATCCAAGTCACTCAGATCCTTATGCTTGTCCATTTTTTTTCTCATTACACTTGCCCAGCAGTCAAGAACTGACTGTTCACATGCAGCTTAATATATCCCACCCCTTGACAGGTGCCACTGTAATAAGATAATCAATGTTATTCACTTCACCTGTCAGTGGTTTTAATGTTATGGCTGATCGGTGTATGTGTTTTAAATTCCAAAGTATTGTGCAATTATTCTGGTCTAAAAATGAGAACTTTAACTAAAATTCGCTGAAATCGCTTACAGGTTCACTGAAGGACATAAAATACCTAATAACTAAGATGGTAAGTAGAAACATACACTTTTCTTTGTAAAGTAAATTGAAAAAATGTAATTTGTACCATAACTCCTGACAAAAATCCTGACAGTAAGCAAGCCAGTTTCCTGGCTTAAGCTGAGAACACAAAGACATTATTATTTTTTATTCATTTTAACCTGTTGTTTGTCAATTTTTTTGCTGTTAACTACAGGATGCTTTTTATTAAAAAAAAAAAATTAATAGCAATATCTAGAACCTGTCAAGCATTTCAATCAAAATTAATTAAGTCATGGTACTTGCCATCATTTTACAGGAAATTAATTGAGCATTTCTAAGGTTCTATTAATAACTGTGTAATGTTTTGTGCACTTATTTTCTTAAAAGCTAAAATGTCTTCACCATTTCAGTGTACCTTAATTACACAGTCTAATTACTTTTTGTTTTACCCAAAATAATTACACAGGACTTTAGAGTTTGTACCAGACACTTACTTGGTTAATAATGAGCACTTAGAGGACTATAAAAGAAAACACTACTAAAAACCAACCATTCCATACCCTACACAGAAATTGCATTCTGTAGACTAACCATTTGTAATATTAAGTATATCAACAGATAATATTATTACTCTGTTTTATTTGTGACCCTAAAATCTGCTGCCTACCTCCACACACATCTACAGTTTGGAAGCCAATAATGTTGACATCCACATTCATTTTCAGGCTATAAAGCTTTGCCAGCTTGGGCAGGAGAACACAGCATATCTACCAACATCCACTGTGTTTATTTAGTGCTAATTAATGTTACCATCTGACACTACCTGGAGAATTAAGACGGCTGTGAGAACGCACATTTTTTTAATATCACTATCTGTGTATTTTCTCTAAAAAGCTCTTCACTGTACTTTTCTGTAACATGTTCATAAGCTGAGCTTCATATTGAGCCATGCTAATGTAGAACTGATGTCTCAGGGTGTTGTATTTGCTGCAAGAAACTCAGCTTCCCCTATCGGGTATCTGCCTATTCCCTATGTGTGAGGTTGTGTCTCGAGTGACAGCAACTGCTTGTTCTGCTGTCTTAAACTGGGACTAAAGCATGGTGCCTGGTCTCCTGTGTGTCTGCTGTAATTGAATCCAAAACGCCTAAACCTCATGTGTGTGGCTGCTGTCAGAAAGCAGTATGTTTGGGTGTGTTTGTGTGTGTTTGGGTTGTAAGTGGAGATGACTCTGGGAGGTCCCCGTGGTGCTGTAGGCCTACTGTTCCCGAAAGTGCTTGAGGTTTTTCACTCTGTTGCTCTTTACTGTCTGCAGGCCAGTGGCGATGGTCTCCATGGGGTTGATTGCATGCTGTGCGCTAGCTTTTTTTCCCACAATATGTTGAATGAAATCCTTTATCTGTTCATTTATGTGACTATTCAAATTGTGCTTGTGCTGCTTCATGGTGCTGCTTCAAAATATCACCAGTATTTATTTGAAATTAAGTTAATAAACCACTGAAAGGCAGAATATTTGTGCTTTGAGCTGTAGGGGATAGACTATTTGTGAGCTATTCAAATTGATATTAACCAAATGCTTATTATTCTTGTTTAGAATTAGAAAGTAATCCATATTTTTAAGGAATATGTGAACATATGTTAAAATGGCAGGTCTAACTAGACTCTAGAATGGCCATTATTTATGCAGACAAAGATCTCTACTTTCTCTTTTACAGTGTAATCGGCATTTCTGAATTGAGCAGGGAAATATTGGTATTGACCTGGAAGACTGCATGCAGTAATTTAGCTCTAACCAGCTCCATCCAGCAGTTTTGATTAATCATACATCTGTTCGATTTATTCTACTGTGCTTCAGGGGAATGTGGATTATTAGACCTTTTGATCTGTAGTGATGGAGGTCAAATTTTGCATTTTTCCAGGCTTATTATCTACATTAGTGCTGTTTATAGGCTTTAGTTTAGTAGTTATTTGTTTCAATAGTCTTAGTCTTCTTTGTTTGTGAGCACATGTATGTTTAGTACACTCATGGGCAAAAAAAATGGGCCAAGCCCAAAATGGCAAATATTCAGCTTTTAATGGTCTTAACAAAAAAATCATTGGTCAGAAAATTAGCAAGAATTAAACACATGCACTCCTGAGAGCTTCTTTGCCACCATTTGCTCGTTTACTTTTGCTGCAGTGAACTGTTTGGGGGAAAAGCTAGAAACAGGAAATTCACTTACATAGTCTTCTTATATGCAAAATTAAAATCATGATAATGATTAAAATGTTTTGGTTTAAAATTCAATCTTACACATCTGGGTGTACAATTTTTTTTATTATTATTAAAAGATTAGTCATTATTTGGTTATCTGCCACACCTGATTCAGCCCATCAAGAGCCACAAGGCTTAAACATTTAAAGAAATCAAAGGCAAAAGCTATCCTATACTAAGTTCCTTTATCTATTTGTTTAATTCTTGCTAATTTCTTGACCGATGATTTATTGTTATGACCATTAAATGGGCTTGGCCCTTTTTTTTTTTTTTTTTTTTTTTTTTTTTTTTTTTTTTTTTTTTTTGCTCAGGAGTGTATGTATACAGTGTATATAATTATTGATTTATGTGCCACATAGTCATGCCAAAGGATTAAGGACAGTTATCATAAATGAGAGTGAAAGATAGGAACTGGGGTTGTATAATAAATGTAGGGTTGGCCATGTTGACCTTTGTATACATGCCAGACCATGGTGGACATTTTCTAAAAGGCCAGACAGATCTCTCCCAAAATTAGCCCTAAGCATCATTAATAGTTAATAGTTAAATAACATTAATAGTGTTTTGTTTCATACTCATTCTTTGATATTTTTTCTCTTAAAACTCCTAAACTGCCAACCCCTGGCTCTAACAAAGGGTAGACAAATTCTAAATGTATTAGCTATCCAAGTGGAAACTCAAGTGCCCTTGCCCATTCCCATTTTTTGTTTGCCCAGAAAGCTAACATTCTAAGCTAAGAAAGTATGTATGTACAAATGTGTAACAAATTAAAAAAGTGTCTTAGTAAGGTGTTTGGCCACCATGAGCCTTCAGAACAGTTAATTGCCTTAGCATTGTTTCTACACTGTCTAACATTTGTTTTTCTTATACTTCTATTGTTGTATGTTCATATTTACGTTTAATTTGTATGTAGCACTGTGGTCCTGCGAGACACGACATTTCGTTCCACTATATGTCCACACGTAGCAGAATGACTTGACTTGACTTAACATGTTGCTCTCCGTAGGTGTTCAATTGGGTTGAGATTTGGTGAGCATAGGATTTACACTGTTTTCATTGTCATCAAACCATTTAGTGAGGTTCGTGCCCTGTAGATTTGGGCGGGGCCATCCTGGAAGAGACCATGCTCATCAGGATGGAAATGTTTCATCATAGAACAAGGTGATCGGTCACAATAACTATGTGCATCACTCCACTCAGCATCTAAGTCTTGCCTTAAACCAGTTACTCTTAAGTCAGTTCATTTGATCAACCCAAAATCACATGATACATTTACACTGACATTTACATGTGGCTATTTAGCATTCTCTCTAATCCAGAGTGACTTACAACATGTGGTGCAGCAATCTAAAGTATCTAGCAAATCTGCAAGGATTGATAACCAGAAAGACCAGAAAGTGGTAGAGTCATCTATGTGGTCACAACAAGAAAAAAAAAAAGTTAAATTTTTTGTTTAAATAATTATACAAGTAAGACAAACAGCAATTAAAACAAAGGTCATTTCAAACCGTATTGCTTAAACAATCTTACAAATAAGTTCAGGAATCCAAGAAAGAATACAATAATGAATAGCAAAAAAGGGCAATCTCAAACCTCAGTGCATCAAAATAAATTAAAAACCAAGAAGTAATACAATAAAGCAACCAATTCAATATATAGAGAAATTACAGCTGTAATCCTAGATACTGTCTGAAGAGGAAGGTGTTTAGACCTTTGTGGAAGGAGCAGAGACACACTGAGTCTCAGATTGTGTAGATAATGTTTTACAGAGGCCTGGAATGGAGAGGAAAAAAAAGCAACAAGATTTCTGAAATTGATTCTTGCTGCAGCAGGAAGTCAGTGGACTGACCTCAACAGGATGAGAGAACTACTCATATCTTTCAAAGCACTATTTGAATAATATTTGCCGTTATCCGCTGCAGTGTGTGTGGATGAGCTGTATGCTAGTCGATATAAAGACACTGAGTTACACTTGCTACAGCTGTCAGGTACCATTACATTTCACATTTAAAAATTCATTTAATATCACAACATCCTTATGTGGTTGTGAGTTGTGGCATGTTTAAGCTAACTGTTAGCAGTTAGCAGTTAGCTGGCTGAGTATAAATGATGAGCGACAAAAATCATTTCACACTTGCTAAGCCACCATTTTTCTATGGGGAGAGACTTGTCCTACTTTGCATTTTAAGCCTCTCAGTTTGTGCAGACATGAAGAAAAAAAATGTTTTACTTCATATCACCAAATCAGTACATGTTTACTGTGACACTGGTCTTAAATAACTGCACAGCAATGTGTTAGCAGTGAGACAGATTGCCATGATATGTTGACAAGGCTGTTCCATTTGGTCTTAAATGGATATGTCTTTGCAAAACTGCATCTGGAAAAATAAACTGCCTGTTGTAAAGCTTTCAGGCTTGCAGCTAATGCACAGTGAGCACATTTTGATAACTTGTCACACTTTCAGACCTGTTACTCCATGTGCTGCCTCTGTATCAGAGATAAAAATAATATGTAATAAATAATGGTTCAGCTGTTGTTTGGTTTGATTTAGAGTTGGGTCGATTCAGATTCAAGTCGATTCAGAGTCGACTTGCTTTCACACTACAATCGAACTTAGAGTTTGCTTTGAAGCAGACCGAGACCAAGACGATTATTTTGCTCTTTCGCCTGCTCAAAATAACCGCACTGTTGGGGAAATGCACCAGGGTTCGATTAAAAAAAGAGTGAGCATAGGATATGTGAAATCGTGCTCAGTGCAACTAACACAGAGTGCAGAACAGACCCACTTCTCCTTACTTACTGCTAGTAAATAAATACATACATAAATACATGCTATTAAATAAACCCAAGCTTTAACCAATGTTGTTGTTGTTATTATTATTATTATTATTATTATTATTATTATTATTATTATTATTATTAAAAATCAAATATGAACCCTACCACTATGCCATCAGCAACACTGGAAAACTAGAAAAAAAAAATCTCGATATTTTTTGTAGCTCCCTATGATAATTCCTAAAATACTGTATAAACTAGTGTAAACTAGTAGCCTAATTTAAATCACTATGACCCTGACCTGACAGTTACAGTACTAATGAGTAATAAATAATCCTGAAATGCATCGTGCAGAGTTTTTTGGTTTTTTTTCCCCAGCAAGCTTCATATCCGACCACTTGCTTGCGCCTGTATGAAAGTAAAAACCTCTCACTTCAGCGATAGATAGATGTACTTTGTTGATCCCTAAGGGAAAATTTGGAAATGTTTAAGACTATAAGACCCTGTGGCATGAGACTGCAGTCAGGTTTCGACCCACTTTTGTTTTTACACTCAGATATGTCTGACATGTGCAGTATGGGTAATTGTTGTTCCTTTGAGAAATCAATGGCATTGGCACTTGTTAGACACCTCTATTGATTGCCATATATGTGCGATTGGTAAGAGCCTATCACTTACTACTCATGCTACTCATACTAGACTTTATATTGAAAAGCAGATCACAGAAGGTGAACAAAGTGCAGCTTCGCTATTGATTGAGCAAAAATAAAGCTTCACACCACAATGAGTGAATCATGACATTTTCATTGATCTCATCGGCTCTTTTCCTCTCTCCTTGTCTCTTACTTGCAGTCTCCTCCTCTCTCTCTCTGGCTGTGGGTGAATGAGTGCTTCTATCAGGCCACTAATTTTGACGGAGCACAATCAATGATTCTATGCTCCAATGCCATGTTCTCTATCCACCTCCACACTGATTAAAGTTTCCTGAGTCAGACTAATGAGAATGCTCTTTGTCCAAATCATACCGTAATTAGCCATTCTGTGATGCCAAGATGCCAAGATATTGTTTTCTCATTTGTTACTTGCATTTATCTCCCTGTCTGGTAAAGATGTGATAGTTCCACAGTGGAACAAACAAATTATAGAAGAACATTATTTTTGTGAGAGAAATTCTAACTTGCTCTGGGGAATGTGTGTGGTTTTTTTTTTCCTTCAAAAACAGCGGCAATGTAATTTTCAATAAGTTTCTCTATTTTAAAATTTGGAAATATGACAGATAAGTGCAGCTCATCGCTATGAAGAGAACACTTAATCTTGTATATCTTGTGTTTTGTGTAGAAATCACATTTGATAGAAGTGTTTCCAAAGCTACTTAGTGTTCATATGCCTCTGCATATTTTTATAACTTTTCTTGGCTCCTATTTTGTCACTTAGCATAGCCTTCATTTCCAAATGAGGTGTTGAGCATTCCAAGTCAATTTTTTCCTTCTCAAATTGACTTCAAAGCTACATGGATAATCCTCTCTTCCTGTGTTCGCCCCTCACATTATTAATCCTGATAGTAATCCGTTTAGGAGCTTTCACATGTTACAGTTTATTGGCATTGTGTTTGAGCAGAAAGCGAGACAGAGCTTTTTCAAGCTGCTTCTTCCAGCCATTTCGCCACCATTAAAATTCTACACATCTTGTTTTTTCCCCTTTCCAATTTATTTCAAGCACAAAACATAATGAATGAGTAAGCCTCTCCTAATCTGGCATCTCCCAGCTGTTAAAAAATGAGACTGCTATAGGTTAATGAAGTCTCTCTATTACAGCAGATTTCTCATACCTACCTTTTGCAGAAGGCATCCTGCTGGTGTGATGAAGACTTTATTGAGATTTTCAGGCTTAATTATCGTCCTGTTGGCTTACAGGTGGAAAAACTGGCAAAAACTGAGCTGAGCGTTTTTTTTTCCCCTCCACTGTCATTCTCAGGCTAAGCTTGGGGTTACATTAACTAGGCTTACATGCTGAAACAACAGCTTGCTTAACAGATTCTTTCAGAGGTCTGATTGCAATCAACATTTTACTGTTATATAACGGTGTCTGTCTGTAATTTAGCTCACCGGGACAAGAGGCATTTTAATCAGCATTCCAGCAATACTGATAAAGTAAAAGTTCTTGAGAAAGCCACTTTGAAACAGATATGTGCAGTTTTAAATTGCGAATTGCTTAACAAGTTTGTCCTGAAATATATTACCTATATGGCTATAATACTAAATTGGAAATCCAAGGCTTAATATGCATCCTGGTGTTATAGCAGTAGCTTTTAAAATAAGGTGACCAGTTGGTAAAATATGAATGTTATTAAATACACTACTGTGATTGAATGGATAGTGTGTTCTAAACAAATACAAATGTATATATATTTTTTTGAGAATCCATGGAACACGAAAAGGTGTACAAGTGGGAGGTTAGGCTAGTAGTTTAAGTATTTTGTGAAGTACAACCAACAAAATTCCTTTGAATATAAAAAATTGTGGGCATTTACAAACAAAACTAATTGTGTGAGTGAGATTAAATCCCAGTACTGTGCACAGCTGTTGTTGAGACCGATTATGAACTTGAGTCAGATTGAGCAACTGTCAGAGCCACAATTCACACACCATGCTGACAGTTCTGACAATTTCACATCAGGGTTTTTTTTTTTTCAATGTTTTCCAGTCTAGGATTCACATGTAAATAAAAAAAAAAGAAAGAAAAGAAAGGCAAAAAATTGTTTGGCCATGCCTACTTTAGGTTTAAATCCAAATTTTAGGTTTAAAATTTAGGTTTAAAGCACAAATTTTGCCAAGGCTCTCTAGTCGTCTCTCGTATTGAAGTTATCACAAGTGGTATTAACCACCCTCTTAATTGCTCATTACTAATCCTTCTAGGTTTATCTGTTTTATAAGTTAAGCATCCTGTCTTTCATCGGGTGGCAAGGTCATGGGGAAAGCTTTTTTGCTATCCTTTTAGCATAATGTTCCACTTTGTTGTGTGATTTCATTCCATTTGATGACCCAGTTAAAAATCAGAGTGCCCTGATTAGTCTTAGGGATGAGATCCATGTGGTGTTAATATTCCTGCTTGAAAAAGGGCAGATTAAGTGTAGAACCCATTAAATGAGGAGCGGATTTTCTTTATCCTGATTTTGTGGCTGATATGGCACTGGCGGTATCCGGGAGAGGTCAAGGCAAAGTGGATGTTGGCTGTTAGATGCATGCTGGGTGGGATTATGACTCTGACAGTTAAAGCATGCTTTAATGAGGAGTGTGAGGGTGATGAAGAACAGGGGGTCACATAAAACTTGCTTTCTGGAGCCACATGATGCTCATCCTCAAGCCTGTTGAGGTTTTTTAATGTTCACTGTTTGTAATGTACTTCTACATCCAACTTCCAGTATCCTTATATTTCCTGACTTCACACTGTGTAATCACAGCCATTTTAAGGACCCAATAGAGGAACTGCATAATTGTTATTGTATCTGTAGTTTATTAAGAAGATTTATTTGTATTTATTTCATTTTTCATTATTGATACATACAAAAAAACCCTTTCATTCAAACTCAAAAAACACTAAACTTATGCTTCTGTCACGTGTCCTTTTGTGTAGTTTGTACTTTGATTAGACAATGTGTGCTCAATCTGTCACACACAGCAAAAAGTGATGATAGAGTAAATAATCCACTTCGTTTACATTCATTACCCCCACGACTGAGTCCGTAACATGCCTACTGAAGATGTATTGCAGAAACGTCACAGAAACAGGCTGAAAGATATTAGCTCATATGGAGATTAAATCTATGGAGTGTGTCACTCTGTGTAATCACCTGACAAGACTGTCACTGATTGTGAAACTACAGTGCTAGGGTCTTTACAGTTAGCCCACAGTGTTGCTTCATTTCATTCTGTGCATTTTTCTTATGGCTGCTGGAGGTTCTGTTGCATTCCACTTCATAAAAAATAATAGTCAATAGAAAATAATAGTCTTTAAAACGTTTGTTAACCACAAAAAAAAAAAAAAAAAAAAAAAAAAGTGGATGCCAAAAATGAAACCTTACATTGATTTTTTATTTATTTATTTATTTATTTTTTTATAAATCTTTGAAAGACAGTTGGGGCTTGGCTCCTCTAGCCCATTTATACAACCTGCTTCTGTGCTCTTAAATGCTTTGATCATTCTCGAGAACAGACACACTCTAGATATAACAGGAAAACACACATTTGATAAGGTTTCTGCCAGTTTAGGTGGAATCAGCAGTTCAGGGGACAGTACATAAGGATCACAGTCTATTTCATCGGCTTTGTCAAAGTACAATTTATTCTCTTCTGAAGTAAGGGGAGTCATTTTAGCCATCTTTCACCTCTAGTTACCTTCACTTTGTGAAGCAAATCCAGAAATTCGGTCCCAAACGTGGCAAGAACAGAAAATTCAAATGCCTGGAACTCTATAGGGTATCACTGTATGATTTAATGCATTTAGCAGTGATTAGCATTTATCCATAAGGTGAAGCAATATTTCAATAAATATGACCGAGAGATGGAAGCAGTAAAGACCATTCTTCTTGGCCTCACATTCTACCGCACTACAGCTGCATGATCTGAAAGAAAGACCTTTCATAAGTATCAACATCCCAAATGAATATCCCCATTACAGATAACTCTCACATAATACTTCCATTTATATTCTATTTATCAATGGTGAGCAGAAGAAACCCTTTTATTCCTGTCCATCCACAATGGGAGAATCATCTGTGCCAAAATGTTTCAAAGGCCGTTTTGAGGGGATAGAGACACTGTGCACCATCCCCTCAGTTCTTTCAAAGAGCTCTTCTATCATTAGCTGAGGGAATTAATTTCCACAATCCTTCCAAGATCTAAACCTTCTTATCTCCATCTCCTTTAGTCCCTCTCTTTTACACTGAGCATGCAGTGTTTGCAAAGGCAAAGAATTGGTCCAACGCCCTGCACTGAGACCGCAAATGGGGAATAGGGAAAACTGGACATATGCCAAGTGACCCCCAGTCTTCTGAGGCATGAGAAAGTCATCAGATAGTGTTGTATGAGGACAACAGTCATGCAATGTAGTAATGTAGTACAGCATTTCAGGGAAAAGCATAATAGTGATTACTTCCTACACACGGCTCAAGTGTTGCTGTTGATAGAGCCTACAAAGAAGATTAAGTTGCTATTTAATTCAGCCTCACATTGGTGTGATCAGCTGTAACAGGTTCAAATGATGCCACTATTCTGCAAGAATAAGTCTGTTTCTGTTTGCCTGAAAGTCCATCCTTTTGCAAAAGATGACATTTCCTAGCCAGATGAACTATAACACTAGGACAGTTTCTGTTCCCCATTAACTCTCGATCCTCTAACCCTCTCAAGGTATGTAAAAGGCTCAACACTGAAACAAGCATCCCTTTCCTTCTATAAGTGCCTCCTACTGAGAGAATATAGCCTGCCTCTGCCTGTGCAGTCTGTCCCAATTCTCTGAAGTGGCCTTTTGTGTTCTCATGTTAGGTTAAAACAATAATGGAAGTCAAACAGCACTGCTTCACTGTTCTGGCAGGTCCAGACTGAACTCAAATGGTGAGCAATGATAGGGCTGTCATCAGAGAATAGGGATTGGCCAGATAGGTTAAGCCTCTTATTACAGGCATTACAGGGGATATATACTTACTGTCAATGTCCAGCAATATAAGGCCAAAGGCAAGTGGGAAACACCTTTAACTTTAGGATTATTATTTATCCATTTGTTCATCTTCAGTAATTGCTTTATCCTGATCATGGTCACAGAGGATCTGGAGCACACATATCTCTATTACAATGATGCATGACAAAACAGTGGGTGAATTTGTCTAATATTTCTCATTATGAAATTATATTAAAACAAATATTATTAAGCCTATTTCAAGACATTTTTCTAGACTCTGTTGTGAAAATGATCTGCTAATAGAACAACGCAATTCCAAGCCTGTAAAATGTCTTGAAATAGGTTAGACTCATAAGGAGAAATACTACTCAATATAGCTACTCAAAAGTTACCCAATTAACTAAGCTTACAATTAAGTTTAGTTAAATAGGGAAGCCAGAATTGTCATCACAATTAAAAATACAATTACTTATGTAGGCCCAAGCTGAGACAACTGAAGGGATTGATTTGACAGAATCCAGAAAATACCACTTAACTGTCAAGATTTTTTTCTTTTTCCTCACATCAGTATCAGAAATAGCTGACACAATAGCAGCTATTAATTAGTGTTAATTTTGCTTCCAATCAGCTGACAACAAATGCAAAACCTCATGCATTATTTTAAGAACAGCATAGTGCTCATCGATGACCCTCTGCTTCTACCTCATTGCCACCTCATTAATCGGAAATGCAGTTAAACTAATAGCTTGGCAGAGAATCAGGTGTTGTCAGGGATGGGTGGGTGTAATCTAGTATATTTTTATGTACAAATCGAAGTTACAATGAAGGAACCAATGTCATATGGTAATTGAAATCAAACAGCAGGAACAAGATTGCTTTACCAGGTCCATCAGATTTTCTCCTCATTGGTTACTCTTATTGGTTGCAGCTCTGGTCTGATTCCCCTGTCTCCTTTCCATCTATTGCTACTTGCAAAATATACTTGGATGGCTATCAATATACTTCCTTCATTCCTTCATTCATTGCAGTGGATGCGGAGCCTATCCCAGGAACACTAGGTGTAAGGTGAGAATATATCCCGGAGGTCAGTCCATGCAGGGCACAATGCATATACACATTCACACCTAGGGGCAATTTAGCTTAGCTAGTTCACTTATCGGCATGTTTTTGGGAGGTGGGAGGAAATCAGAGAACCCAGAGGAAACCCACAAGCAAAACATGCAAAGCTCCACAAAGACAGTAACCTGAGCTCAGGGACTCAGGGACCCTGCAGCCGTGAGGTGCTACTTGCTGCACCACTATACTATCCTACCACATATATAAATGTAAATATGAATGCACATGAAGGGGCTGAATTCTCTTAGTAAATTAGTCTCTTGATACATTGTGAATGAGAGGTAAATTATCCAATATGTTCAATAGTTTGTACAGTTTCTTCTTCTCGGAATCAGCTTCTCAGAATAAACCCCATTGCAAATACAGCCTTCCTGATAAGCACCAATTTCAAGCTGGCACCTGAGAAGCTGCAGTCTGAGGGAGTTTAAAGCACTTCTGGGTGTGTTAACACCTGTGCTTTGTCAAAAGCACAGATGATTACAGTAGAAAAGTACAAAAGAACACCAGAGTCATTGTGTCTTTGTTACTGCATCATCCAGCTCTTTGACAGATTTACGTTCTTTGAGTCTTGTGAAATATCCGTGTGGATCTGTTTTTGTGTCAGTGTTTGCACTTGTTAATGTGTTAAGCCGTGTGTTCATGTGAAAGTGTTTCTCAGTTTCTGTGGTCACTGTTGTT
Organism: Pangasianodon hypophthalmus; assembly: GCF_027358585.1. Lineage (NCBI taxonomy): Eukaryota > Metazoa > Chordata > Actinopteri > Siluriformes > Pangasiidae > Pangasianodon > Pangasianodon hypophthalmus. The sequence continues at coordinate 8,886,188 of NC_069734.1, read as the reverse complement.
GCTGTTAAACTTTTTAATTATATAAAAAAATGAAAACGTTATGACTTATGATTTGTTCATAATTTGCATCCGTTTGGCTGCCCACTTTTTCAGTTGTTTTCTTTAATTGGTGATTTGATGTGAAAAGAGGAAAAATTTCCCAGTTGTAATACGATTATGAAAATCACAATCCCAGAGAGGCGCAAATAACCCCTTGGTAATCCTTCGAGAGAATTGGAGAATATTTAATTAGCTGTAGACCCTCGTTGCTCTCATTCTTTCTGAGTTTTTTTTCACCCCCTCTCTCTTCCTCTCTCTCAGCTCTTGCTGTGCTCCAGCTTTTCCCTCCAGCTCTAGAGACTTGGGAGTCATGTAAGTTAGTTAGCATGCTGAGCTCTGAATGGAAGAAAGAGTTCTCCATGCAGAGGGTGGCAAATTGCCTTCAGTCCTCCCTCTGTCAGCAGAAATCGGGATGGAGAGAATGTGCAGGAGGTCCTGATTGGGCTTCAGCTAGGGAGGTGACAAAGGCAAGTGCAATTATAATCCACTATAGCACAGAGTTCTGGATTTCAGAGAACCCTTGAATATGGTCTGAGTGTTAACTATTGTGCAGTTATATTGTGTGCCATGCTAGCTAATCACTGTTGTTAGCGTGTTGGTGGGATGTGAGACAGTTTGTCCATATGGCAGGAATAGTGGAACTGAAAAACAAGGGATCTAGCATGTTGAAGCCTTCAACAAACAAGAAATGAGGTTTATTTTGGTCTCAGATTTTAAGCTTCTAAGTAATTAGGGTCATAAATTAATATTGGTAGAATTAGCACATTGAGAGATTAAATGTCAGACAAAAATATGGTGCAAAATGTGCACTTATTAAACTCTGCTCTGCAACACATTCCCTACGAGCCTATAGCACAGCTCAACTTGAACCACCATCTTGCAAGATCCAAGGAAGACACATATGAAGACTCTTCTTTGCTGGCACCCAGGTGGTGGAATGAACGGTCCCCTAGCTGTCCAAACAGAGTAAATGGATGTCTTCAAGCAAACTTGCTTTATGATTTTCAGCTAAATTTTGCTTTTGCAATCAAAGACAACTGACTATAAAGTTCTGGCAGTGTCAAAATTTTTTTTTTATTAAAATGTCAGTGTGTGACACTGCTTCTACAACACTCATCTAAAAGCCACCAGTAAGAAGATAGCATTATGTGAAACTCATGGGACAGCAAGAAATACGGTATTGGCAATGATGAAATGTAAACAGAAAAATATCCTTATTACCTCAAGTTCACTTCAACAAATGTTTTTGCTTAAACAACCCCATTTTCTGACCGAGAACGGATCATGCTGGTTGATGTCGTAAGCAGAACATATTAATTTTTTTTTTTTTTAATACCACAGCATGGTTGAATTTCCAAATTCGGGAATTGGACAGTAGTTCTGGCTGTAACATGAACAATAGGTTTATATTAATGTGTTTGTTATAGTATGTTATTGTTTCTGTAGTAACAGCTCATACTCAAGGACTTGCATGGTCCTTTATATGTTATTCCTAACTTAACTGCAGATCTCTCGTGAGAGTATGTTCATCATCTGACATGGAGAACATGTTATCACACACAATTTTATTGGGATTATCTCATATAGTGTGACAAGTAATAATCTTTTGCACAGTCTAAAACCAGCTTAAGACTACTGTACCTCTTCACCAAGCACTTCAAAGAGCACTTAAAAAAACCCTCATCTCTAACGGGATTTTAGGTTTATAGTATTTTTAGACTAGCATGAGGATATATTTTTGATGGAGTCTATAAAGCACTTCCGTAAGTCAGTCTGGATAAGGGTGTCTGCCAAATGCTGTAAATGTAAATGCACGCTACCTGGCACCTAGTCACTGGCTGGGTCTGCTTGCTGCCTATACTGGCTCATGCACCCATCTTAGAAAGCAGCGTTTCAGTAGCAATGATGGCACCTGTAAGGAAATGGTTTGAGACGGGCTTGAAAATCCACATGCATCACAATGTGGCTAGGATGCCTGGATTATGTTGGGCTAGGTGGAATAAGGTCCCAGTTGGGCTATTGAACAAATAGTCTGTGATTACACAAGTTATTTCTCATCAGGAAAAAAAAATCCTAACCCACAAACAATTATTATGCCACAGTTAAACCACAAACTTATTTCCCTACATCCTGCATCCTCAGTGCTTTCCAATGCCATTTTTTTCCTAGTTGGCTGCTACACTAGAACTGTCTCACATGATTTTATGGTGTGCAGGATAACTACACAGGTTTGCAGTCTTCAAAAATCATCCAGATGTAGGGATTGCATGAGGCAGCATTTTGTGCAAACATACAATTAAGATATGACTTGATGACTTCCTGCCTCCTAATATTTATTATTATTATTATTATTAGTAGTAGTAGTAGTAGTATTTTACATTTAAAGTAAGCTTATAATAATTAGTGAAAGAGTCCTAATAAAGTCATGGCCTTCCCTGAGAAAGCAATAGGTGCATCTACAAGAAGAAAGGAAAGAAAGAAAAATAAAACATGAAAAAAACAACTGATTATATTGTCTTTTGGAAAACCCATACCACCTAAAATTTGTCAGAAGAGGTTGACACAGTAGCTACATCTGCATAGGCCCCAGAGGTTTGTGCTTTGCTCTGACTGTGTGTGTGTGTGTGTGTGTGTGTGTATGTATATGTGTATGCGTATGTTGGTCTTTGAATGAACTTATGGTATATTTGAAGGAAAAGGTGTTCATATGTGATTATTTCAGCTGTCATGCTGCCATTCTCTTTTCTCTAAAGCTTATCAGAATGCCTCCACTGATCCGTTTGGCAGTTTTTGGCTCCCTCCTGTATGCACTCTTTCTTAATGTCATCGGTTTATGCAGTCACTTGTCAGCTTGTGTTTTAGTCCGTGTGTTTTAATACGGTTTCCATAACAACCTTGGAACCATTTTATTGCTGCTCTACTTTCTCTTAATTCAGCTCTCAGTTTGTCCACTTACTTCTCTTATTTCTCCTACTCACTTATTGCTCTTTTTTCCACTTTCTCCAGTAAATTGCTGTGACTCTCTCCATCTGGCTTACACATCCCTCAATATGACCCTTCTTTCCGCTGAATTTTTCACCTCTGTTAACGCTCCTCCTTTTTATAAGGTAATGAGTAATCTTGAACTTGTTTTGCTCTAATTTAGAAATCATACTCTGTGCTACTTTACTCTTTAAATCAGTAAAAATGGATAAGAGTTGATGGACCAAGTGGTGCAAGGGCCAAGGGCTTTTGGTCTTATCAGTGATGTAGAGCAGGGCCATTATTATTACCCGGTGTGAGCCCTCAGGCTGGAGAACGGCAACGAGCCATATGGCACGCCTCTGAAGGAAGCTCTACAAGCTCTGTACTTCACCTGTAAGGCTGCGCTATCTCTTCATCTCTCCATTAACTGCAAATCACCGACTCACTATGACTGCCAAAGTTGCACTCCTCCAACAAGCTTCAAGATCCTCACAGGCTGATTAGTTCCTAAATACAGTGATTATACTGTAGGCAAATGAACAGTTCCATCTGGGCCTTTTGCTGCCTTATATCCTGTGTTGACAAACATGATTTCTTGAGAAAGCCAAAGCTGTTTGTGTGGTTCCATGCAATCGGCCTCATTTATCAAACTGGGTACGAATCATCTGCAGGAGCATTTACACAAGAAATATAGTATTCATGAAAATCTAGTTAGTTAAAAAAAATGTATCCTAAGAGTTTCTGATATTGTGTAAATTTATATATAAGGAGACTCACTTGATTGATGGCCTTCAAGTTGTATAACTGGCATGATTTACTGCAAATTTATATAAGGAATATGCTATCAGGTGTAAATAGCATATGTATTTCAATTGCGCACACAAACTTAGTGAAAATCACTGGACTCAATATGACAAAGAAAGGCTGCTGTATAACAGGAGGAGTGTATGCTATGGTGAGTGTATGCTATGGTAACTGATGAGTTGCAGTGGCTGAGCTGCATTGCTGGAAGATTAAGCACACATGGCACTCTTTCACCATTTGGTTGTTATTTTCTTGTTTTCAGCTCTTTGCCTTTTATGGAGTTTTATGGGTCTCACTAAATGCAATTCAGCTTTGCCATGAACATACTTTGCACTTTACGAGCGATTGGCGTTTATCAACATACGCAAATCAGCATTACTGAAACTTTTGTAAATCGAGATGGTGTTCAGTTTGGCCTGTGAAAACACTCACACACAGCATTGCTAAAAGATTGATAATTGACACCCAATATGTGTGTGTCCTTCAGTTTTTCATACACCTTGTATGGTGATGAACAGACACCATTTAGAGAAGGCTGATGGTTTAAGAGTTAAACAAGACACTGTGATGTGTCATTGCAGTTGTTCATAATAAAAATGCCCTAATTTATGGTGTAGATCCTTGAGTTTAATTACTAGTTGGTAATGTGTGTATTGCCTCTCTCTCTCTCTCTCTCTCTCTCTCTCCCTTTTCTGTATTTCTTTCTTTCTCAGCTGTCACCACTTCACTTTTTTCTTTATTGATATATGATTCTCTTTCATCTTTTATATCACTATAACATGTCTACAGAGACTCTTGGTAAAACTTCATCCCTGCTGTCAACAGTGTAAGGTGGCAGGTGCTCTGCTGTCAGTGCCACTCAGAGTGACAGGACCAATCAGGAATCACAGTCCCAACCACTTGACGTGTCAAGCAGCACATGCAAGCACTGACATGCAAACTTGGGTGTTGAATGAGCAACAGGAAGGAAGGGAAGGTTGGAAGAAAAGGGTGCCTTTCCTTTTCCTTTTTTTTAAAAAAAAAATCAAACTGGGTTGTTTTGAGGTGACTCATATTACGAGGTGAAAAAAGCTGCACAAACGTCTGGGAAATCCTACATCAGATACGGCAGAACATCTTAAAGAATGCCTGGAAAAACTGACTATGTTCATAGATGCTTCAGCTGTTTTGTCACTAATATCTACACATGCATTATAGTTTGCCCAAGTATAAACCTGTATTGGTATCAATAAGTTAAGATACCTCTGAACATATCCTTTTAAAAGAAATAATATATGGATAACATAGATGACCTAAAACATCTTAAAAACAGTGGGATCTATGAATGTTCATGATTTAAGCAAGTTGGAAATAGGCTAATATCATTAGGTCTTCTAAAATACAATGGGAATATGTTGAGAAAAATCTGCAAAAACATTGTACAGCAGCTAAGGAACTGCATACAGTGTAACGGTTAACATGTAGAGCGTATGTTGTAAATAATGAATGCATAATTAAGTACTGTATATGTAGTTTTACTCTCATTGCTAACTTTTCGGACACCCTGTATACTGTTTGTCATGAATTTTCCCATGAGTTCCCAGTGCAACGAGCACTGCTTGCATTTGTTCTTTATTCTCCAAGTGCTTTTGTTTATGTTTTGATGCTGTTTTATTTTGATTCTAGTTCTGTCTCCACCCCTTTCCCGCCATTGGTCGATTAGCCTATTGTGTTCATCTGTTCTGTGCTGTGTAGTGCTGTATAGTGCTATGCAGCTATTTCCCAAGAGAAGGCACAACCTGTATAAATAAACTGAGTCCTTACATGAAGAGTGAGTAGTAATGCATCTATGTCTTCTTGCTGCAGGTCCAGATTGGTATTTGGTGAGAGTTGAGCTCACAGTCCTGGATGTCAATGATAATGCTCCAGAGTGGACAATGGTACCCTTCCCCTACCTGGCAGTGGTGTCTCCCAGCGCAGCCCCCAGCACACTCGTCTACAAGCTCACAGCTCGGGACGGTGATGAGGGTATCAATGGCGAGGTGGAATACTTCCTGTCTGATGGTAAGCCAGCTCCTTTCATGACCAGCTTTTGTATTGATAGGGAAGGCCAGGCAGTGATAAATGCAGAGAGTGTGTTTTAAAGCAAAACCAGATGGCAGTCAAAACATGGCAGACAGATATAAATATACCAGCAGGAGAACTTCATACTCCATTTTAGAAATAACAAAATTGAAATAGGAAAGATAACACCTATAGAAGGTACGTGCAGTGATTACATAAACAGGGGTTAAAATTGTGCAGGAAAATGGCAAGAATCCCAATAAGTTGAAGCTGTTCCTTAAACAGAAACAGCTCCGAGTCAATAACATTTACATTTACATTAACAGCGTTTAGCAGATGCCCTTATCCAGAGTGACTTACAGAAGTGATCAAATAAAAGTGCAAAGGAAAAATCCACCTCGAACAACTTGCATATTTATCTTATAATTAACTTGTGAGCTTCAGTGACATCCAGGATTATTTTGTAATGAAATTCTGGGTTGACATTTGTAGTTTTTCAGATCTTTTTTTTTTTTTTGACCTATTTTTCAGGTTGCATAATTGTTTCCCACAATGCCGTTCAGCTACCTCTGATAGTGATACCAGTGGGATTTAGTCTTTGCTTCATGTCTACCTAAAGCACTTAGTCCTTTAGTCTGTCCAGCTCTCTCACCTCCTCATCTATACACTCTGCTCAAACAGATCAGCTTCCAAAGCTTCAACTTTCATGCTAATACCAGCATCAATGCCATTGTGCTTCTAATCTCGTAGATCGCTATCTAGCTGAGCCGAGTGTGTGTCGTAAATCAAAGCACCTGCATTGTATAGCTGCATTGCGTTCTGGAACTTTGAGTCAAGCGTTTGCTGCCTCCAGTACTTCTATATTCAAGTTTTCATTAATATAACATGGAACATAGCTGGAAAATGGTGAGTGAAAAAAGAAGCACTTTTCACTTTTTCAGGCGATACCTGCCTGTTATCTCTTATGTTTGAGATTGTTTAAAGTTTTTTTTCTCCTGTTAAATGGCAGTGAAACTGTGCTAGCAATGACTCCCTGTGACGCCAGAACAGCAGACATCCATTAACTTCTCAAGGCAGCGAAAATACAGCATCAACCAAAAAATTTGCCCCAGAATTGCCAAACACATCATAAATATTTCAGTATTAAAAATATTTAATATTTCATGGTGGAGTCTTCCTTTAAATACTGATTGTCTGGTGCCATGACAGATTTGTCATCATTTGATATGTGTACTGAGATAATTTGACTTGTAGGATAAATGAAAAGGTGACTGAGTGACTTAATGCACTGCAGTTTACTCTACTGTATTCTAATACTGTAAAATACTGTTATTGTAGGAGGTGATGGGCGATTTGATGTGGACAGAAAGACGGGTCATGTGCGGACCACGGGTTTGCCTCTGCAGAGGGACAGAGAATATGTACTGACCGTTATGGCTGCTGACCGTCTGGGGAGTCGCAGTCTTCCTGCCATCCTTTCTGTGGTAGCAGGACCCAGAGCTCCACAATTTACCAACGCCTCCTACACAATATCCATACCCGAAAACACACTGGAGGGACAGCCGTGAGTAATGACAGTGCACACAAATGCAAACTAAACTAATCTAACACCATGCATAGAAAATCTCCCATACTGTGTGAACTACTGATTGTTTACCCCATATCCGTCACAAATTGCTCATCATCATCTTCATCATCATAGCAATGGCATACTCATCTTTGCCCCTGTGGTGTTCTTTCCCTGCCTACTGAAGCATACAGTCTGTGCTCAATGCATGGCTCATTAATGGCTCTGTTTGTGCAGCTGTATGATGAGAGGCATTAACCATGTATGACACACGCTAATTCAGCATAGTCGTGCTCATCACACATGCTCTCACAGTGGTGTATTTATGACTGTGGAGTCAAACCTGAGAAGCTGTACATTTTTCTTAGGTTTATTTATGTTTACTTATGTATTTTTCTGAGGCGGAAAGTAGAAAGTTTTTGTTTTTTTGTTTACTCTATCTATACTGGCTTTATCCAATTAATTTCCTTGGCTTGTGTTTTCTCTATATGAGCTGATTTGTAATTACATTTCACAAGAAGAAACACAATCCCTACAGCTGGGCGACATAAAATAATCTAATCTAAAATATGGCTTCTCATTATTCACATTTGCCTTACTTAGCATGTGTCACAGATATTACACTCACACCATCACTTCCTATAACTTCCATTAAAATGGAAAATTCATAATATTTGGCAACATCTGGTAGGTATTTGTTTATGGTTAGATAACTCTGAAATGAAGATATCAGACATTTTTAGTCCAGATATGGTGGAATTTAGGCCAGATATGGCAATGGCAAGTGGGCCAAAGTGGACTAATTATAAGCTGCTTCATTAACATTTTAATGGCATTTGGTATCTGGGCCAGAAATGGTTGAATTTTGGCACATAAGGATCAGTTCATCATGGCAGTGCAGATGATGTATTTGGTGGGTCATTTTGGTCCAAAAGTAAGCAGCCACATTTAGGTGTATAATGACATTTGAAATCTAGGTGTGATGATGGAAATGGCCTAAATGCCATCAATGCTTATGTACAATTTCATATCATGGATATCATGCCTGGGATATGGCCTCATCAATGTTCTGATATGGCTCTGTTAGATGGTATTGGACCATTACTCAATTGGTCTCAGGAAACATTATAATTTTAGAAGCTGCTCATGTTTATAAAACTTTCTTAACTTCATCTGAAGTCATCTGATCATGAGTCTGAATCAGACAGGCCAGCATGTTCATAAATGAAAAATAAAATCACATTAGGGAGCTTAAGTGAACACACTGACCCATGTATGTTGTGTTCAATCATTTTTTTTTCAGAAGAAAAATGGGAAAACAGCTTTTTGTTCTATTATTTTTTTCTTGGCATGCACTAACATAGGAAATTAATTCCTTCCTTTATTTATTTATTTATTTATTTATTTATTTATAATTGTTTCTTCTTGTTTCACCACACAAAGGCTAATAATCAAATATTCATGAATCCAAATATGAAAAGAATGTCCACTGTAGTACATTTCAGTGTGACCAGAGTTGACCTGGAAGTAGGCTCTTCTAAGGGCGGTTCTCGGGGTAAGATATGCACTCTGGAACCTTATTCTGCGTTCATAAAAGAGGTGATGAAAATGGAATCTACATATGGGTGATAAATTATTTTTAAATAACAGCTCCTGGAAAATACTGCCAATTTTTTCACCTGCCTTGTCATCCTATTTTACCATCACCCCCTTTCTATTTTTAAAATGCACATTGTGATCCATATGAGGCACTAATCCTTAATCACCCTCTTCTTGCTACTAGCTACCCAGTAATTGCTGATACATATATGTGTTATTCAAGATTGTTAATTAATTTTAGCCCAAAACTAAATGAAACAGAAATAATGAAAAGCAAGCAATGGAGAGCCTTTTGTAATATTTATTTTTTAAAGCCAATAACTGTTTTGAGCATCATGATTGCATATGCGTTTTTTTCCCATTTCAAAACAAAATATGAATGAACACACAGTAGACCACATGCCTGCAATACCTCCATGTAGCTGTAACCGACTATTCCTCTCATCTTCCTTCCTTCCATCTGACTCCATCCCTCTCTCACTTCTCCTTTTGTCTATAAGTGATGCAGATCATATGGGCAGCCATGTTGCTGTAGTCTGGCTGCTGTCTGATCAGTCTCTGAACCCTCAAGGCTTTCATCACCAGTTTCAGTCTGTACCCACTGATTGTTTTAGGCTGTAATCTATTGGAGAAATGATGGTTGTGGGCTTTATTTATGCCCTCAGGTCTGCAGTGATTAAGATTAAGTGTCCCAGCACAAGTTGGTTCACAGAACTCCTCACAGAGGCTCCTCTTGGGTGCTGTTACCATGATACTCTTTGGGATAAATGAATAATGTTTGCTTACGGGGTTATCTTTGTCAAATTCAATCTGCAAAATGTGTACTCTTCCATCGACACTGCTTGAAGTTGTAATGCTTGTCGAGGGAGAGAGATTTTCTTTCATTTTATACCGGGATAGAAACTTTATTTTATAAGGCAGCATTTTTATATACACTTTCATTTCACCAGGTTGTAGCTTTGACCCTTCATCCTCATTGTAACATTTCTCTCTCTGTTTCTTCTCCAGCTTTCTGGTCACTCCGGCGTTGTCTTTCCAGAAGGAGCCGATCAGCTACAGCTTGCTTATCAACCCCAGCAGCCTGTTCAGCATTGATCAGGAGAGTGGAGAGATCAGCCTGACCCGCAGTCTTGACTATGAGACTGATCAGCACCGCTACCTGCTGCTCGTGAGAGCCAGCGAGAACAAGGAGAGCCTGAGCAGTGCTGCAGAGGTGAGGCTTAGCAGAACCAAGGCTAGTATGTCTCTGAAAAGAAGAACACCAAATCAAGTCAGTGACCAAAAGGACAGGTATTTTGGTCATGGTGCAATTGAGTAAATGAATACTTTAGAGTTTTTCAACCCAATCTCTATCTGTCGCATCTGTAATGTACAATTTTACAATACATTTCCCTGTACTAATAAAAGAAAAGGGAACTTTTTGACTTGGAAATCATGTATAATGCCAGTCAAAGAACAGATGTTGGGGAGGTCAGTAAATATTTCAAATATTGTATAAAGTATACAACTGAATAAATAAATAAATAAATAAATAAATAACAAACAAACACTGAGCAAAGAATTGATGCTTTCTGATTAGTAAAATTTACTAAACGCCAAATCTAGCTCACATTAAAAAAATCTATAAAATAAATAAATAAAACTAGTTAAGATTCAGTGGTGTCAGTTAACTTATCTGTTGTAGCAAATTTTTTTTAAATAATGGTTTGCTTATAAATAAAATATAATGTTACTCCACTTTTTTCCTTTTTTAAATAACTCTTTTGAACTGACTTTTTTTATTTAAAGTTGACGTCTTTCAAGTTTAATGTTTTTAAAGCTGACTCTTTTTAAACTTGACTTCTTTTTTTATTCAAAGATGAGGTGACATCTTTAAACTTGAATTCTTTTTTAAGGTGACTGTTTTTTTAAAGTTGATTTTTTTTTTATTTAAAACACAAACCAAACCCAAGAGAATGTCTTAGCAAAACTGTTCTTATGTAGATGTATTATCCAAAATTAGGGATCTTTATGCATAACCACCATTCATTTTCATCCCTCTGAAAAGGTAGTCCTATATCAAAAAGGTCAGATTATACAGATACAGATTAATTAAAAAATGATGAATTTTTTTGTAGAATTAATGAAAACATTAAATACAAAAATACAAAAAAAAACTTTGTCACACAAAAATTTTCCCCAAAAACATAAAAAAAAGAAAGAAAGAAACTACATATTCTTGAGTAAACAGATTTTTTCCGTAATTGTTGCCTGTAGTATTTGCCCCTAATCTGGAGGGGCAGGATGGATGCTGGACTGTTTCTTTAACTCAATGTGAGTCACCACAGTCATGTTATTGCTTAACCTTGCTCATTCATTATGTGTCTGAAAGCTTTGCTTTTTTTTTTTTTTTCCCCTCTTGGTGATTATGGCTCCTGTGTCTTTACACCATGTCATTGAATAGATGGCTATCATCACTGAAAAAGACCTTCCCTTCTTGTATTCAAAACCAGTCTGACAGTCAGTTTCACTGCTTTGCACATTCACACTTTATTGGAAGCACTCATTCCCTGAACAATTTGATGTCTTTCTCAATGTGATGGATCTGGTCTATAGAAATTGTGGTTCAAATGAACCCTTCACGTCTACTGCATACTCTACTTTCAGCCCTCGTATATGACTCTTGATGGCTCATTTCTCTGCAAGACTTTTATAGAATTTTACCATTCAAAGTTTCTTGAGAGCCCATATCACCCACTGATGTAAGACTTTATATAATACAACACTTGGTCACAGAGTGCACCCTGAAAGACTGTATTAAAACTTACATCAATGGATGAGAGTAGTTTTCTATACAGTTTAACTGAAGCATGACCCTATTTTATTGCTTATTTTATCTTATGGGCACTTTCTTTATGTGAGGTTTTGGTGGATTACGTTTAACAAAAGGAGCAACAATATTATATTAAAGCTTACGTTTTACATCTTTACTGTATATGTCAAATATTAATAATTGATTAATTAATTATTAACAAATTAATAAATACTCTTTTCAAATAATAGAGCAATTCTTGTCCAACTAATAAACCTTTCATAAATTTTCTCTGTCAAGTTTGCAAATGATTAATTTAATGATAAGCAGATCATGTTCATGAAATTTATCCATTTAAAGCCAGGTTATTGTCTAAATGTGTGGCTTAATTCGAGGATAACACTGCAAAAAAAGTGCAATGGCAATGATTTAAATCTGTGACTGATAGTCGCATGCATGCCTCCAACAACATGACCCTTGAAACTCACATCTTGCTTTGGCGAGACACGATCTGTGCTGCTCAGTGATCCATAGGGCTTTCCAGTCCTAAGGCGAGTCAGTCAAGCACACAGACATGTGGTGGGGCAAGAGGATGGCACAAAACAATGCCAGTGCACTCAACTGCAAACACCAAGAGGCCTTGATAAGTGCAGTACAGGGCAATGAAATGACGGGCAGCTGTTCCTTAGATCTGTCCAATCTGTGAACTGAAGTCTTGGGGTTAAAGAAAAAAAAAAACAGACTGAGAGAGAAAGTTGGACCATGATCTATACTACAACTCTTCCGTCATCCTACTTACTTTTGTTCCTTCTCTCAGGTCATGCCACATCTGACTGTCATCACAAATGTCTTCATCTTATCACAAAGAGCTTAAGGCCTTGTTCTTTCCTGCTCATTCTCTTTTAAAGGTATTTATGATGCTTGATGAGTTATGGACTTGTTAGAGAAAGACTTCAGAGTGATGCTTTAGACAGTGATCTCTTATTAGGTGCCTGGTCGTTTCTGGAGGAGCTCAGCCTATTTTGATCTCCGCTGTTTTGAAAGTTACTAAGCAACTGTCCATGGGCTTTAGAGAAACACTGTCTCTCTCACACATACTCCTACACACTTCCTTTAGTGACAACAGTAAGACATGAACAAATAATCTACTGAAAATATACTGAGCACTTTATCTTTCATGGAAAAGCATATTGAATGAAAGTATAGAAAGACATACTGAGAAAAAGAAACACATGGTGCTTCAGCTTATAATATACTGACTAATACTATATGCACAAACTCCAGGTGATGTAATATCTTTGTAATTAGTAATCCTTTACAATGTAAATCAATCTTTTTGGAAATTAGCAACTAAATTAAGCTGTTCCTGTGAATTAGTGGGCTACTATAAACATTAAATACGTAACGCATTGAAACCAACAGAGTAATTTACACGTGGGATTTACTGCAGCTGTCACTACGTGTAAGAGCCGTTCTGTTAAAGAAAGTGAATTATCACTTTCTGTCCAATCAGAATCAAGAAGTCAGCAGCAGTGTGATTGAGAGTGGGTTGGGGGAGGGGCTTGGAAGGAACCAAAAACGATGTGCTTGTAGAGCACAGTTAAGAAATTTAACAATAAAGCTACGTTTCCTGATGGCTAACCATTTAGCTGGCTTGCTGTAACAAAGAGTATAGTCACTAGACTGACTAGAAAGCTTAGTCTTGAAACCAGGAGAATGGCAGACAAGGAAAATGTTAAACACAGAATACAAACGAACATGAACTAGAGGAGTATCAAACAGATTAAACTTAGGTCATAAAAACAATATAACTAGAATTACTGGGAGCATATAAATGGAAGTACTAGGAAATGGCAGCACAAGTGCACATGGGACATGTAATGCTGTGCGACACCTTGAGTGTGTTTATAAAAAGTCTTCAGTTAGCAGGGATATGGCTGCAGGTGTTAATATTCAGGCGAGACAAAACACTGCTGCTGAGGGCAAGGCGGTTGTTGAGGCACGCTGGGACTTGAGATTTCATTACACACTCTTCAAAACACTACTGCTGAGATCTGAGAGATGGAAGCCATCATAACCACCCAGACATCAGTATATTCAATTCCAGTGTAAAATTTTTCCAGAACCCCAGATATCTTGGTACTGGACTCAATTCTGAATATCTCAATCATATCCTGTATATTATATATACTGTATGAAGGGGTGGCACAGTGGTTTGGGCTCTCGAATACTGATTAGTCAGAAAGGTGAGCTCAGATCCTGGTACCTGTATCTGCTCAGCTCAATTGTATGTTTCTTTGGATAAAAGCATCTGCCAAATGAATAAATATCCATGCATATTTTTTTCTTACCAGTGGTGTAAAATTCAAACCGCTGAGTTCAGCTGAGTGCATTTTTTTTCTTAAATTTATCTTCAACTTAAATGAGTCAAGGCTTTGCTACACTGTTTATGCAAACTCAGCTGTCAAGCTCAGAAACACTAGCAATTCACTTCATATTTGCATACTGAGTAAAATGTGGGAAGAAATGGTTTTCAGGTTTGGAATGCCTTGCGATGTTTTGTTTTGGTATTGAATTCTTAAATTACTGGTCAGAAAAAGGTTTGGAATAATTATTAATGTTAATATTTAATATTATCATCACTGTACTGTATACTACTTTACTGTATTGTAATTAATACTTAAAACTTAATTAACACTTAATACTACAATGCACACTTACTAGTATATGGAATATCAGAAAGAGCTGGGAAAAGAGAAGTATCACAAAGTAAAAATCAACTGATTTCACACTTTTCCCTAAAAAGAATATTCGTACCAATTCACCAAGGTAGCTCAATTTGGCAGGATTACTGCTGAAAGGGCAATCTAGCCAAAATAGCTTCCTCTGTGTGGTAAGAAATCGGGACAATTACTGCCAAATCCTTCCTGTGTGCTCCCTCGCCCCCTATCCCCAACACAATCAGTGTCTTTCACTAGAACTTTGTAATATTGTCCCATTGCACCCTTTTTCGTCTAATCCCTTTTCCTTTTTATCTCTACGATTCACTGTGCCATGGATCATATTCACCCCATTGTGAGTCTCAAAACACATATCATTGATTGAAGATGTTTGGTCTTTTCCCTTTTTTCTTTGTTTTTTTTTTCCTGTCTGCTTTCACTCTCCATCATCACCATTTCTATTTCTTTCCCACTTTCCCATGTGCACCAGGTACGTGTCATCATCATGGACGAGAATGACTGTGTTCCAGAGTTCCTGCAGTCCATTTATAGCAAAGAAGGCGTCCCAGAAACAGTAACGACAGCAACGTCTCTGCTTCAAGGTAAGGCTTTATACTCCAGATAATTAATGGAGTTCACTCAGCAGAGCACTAACATAAAGCCCATCAGGATGTGTTTGAGGGTGGAGGTGGTTAGGGCAGAGTGTGTGTGTGTGTGTGTGTGTGTGTGTGTGTTGGGGGGTTCGGCTGATGCACATCATGAGCTGTTGTAACACATACGAATGTTTTTTTCAGTATCCTGACGAGAATAGGTTGGTGAATTTCACATATGCTGACATTTCCTTTACATTTACATTTATGCATGTATCCAAAATGGCTTACAGTTGAAAGAACAAATGAAAACTTTTTTGTTGTTGTTGTTGTTTTTTCTTTTAACAGCTGTAATTCTAATCCTAGATTCACAAGTATAGATCTCACTCATGTCTGAAATAGTGCTCTTCTTCATTTCATATATACAAATAGTAAATTACATAATGGTTATTGTGTACTAGCTAAGCCAAATAGTTTGGGCACTAACCTATTGGGAGTTCATGAGTACAGCTAATATTCTTCACTGTACATTTGATCGAGACTGCAAAATTTCCATAATAGGATCTATAAGGTGAGTATGATGTGATATCAGACAGACAAACAATAACTGCTAGCCAACCGGTCTTTGTAAATTAGATTAAATCACTATGACATGAGGTCATTTCCTCTCACATGCACTCTGCTTAATACTATTCCCAATATTACCTGTGGTAGCTACATTACTGTGTGAATGTGTTTGTGTTTGTGAACTGATCTCCTCATTCTCATTGCTAAATTAATTTATGATTGCTAATTTAATTTCATTTAAGATTTGTAGATCAAGTGGTTCTCAATGTGGACCCAGGGGCCTGTGAAGCACAGGCAGGGGGTTTGTGATATTTTTAATTTCGTTCCAGCAGTGGAAACCCATCATAATCGAAGTTATTATATTTCATACTGAGTTCTTATAATAATTGGCATGTTTTACTGGTCACATAATTGAACGGGTTTAATCCAAACACAATAACACAAAAACAAACAGACCTATAAATAATGTCAGCTTGGACTTAATGTGTCCTCTATGTGGAAAGTTCAGGAATAAAACAATCTATGGCTGTAATAAATAGACAAAAATATTGTGCACTTTTAAATCATGTTTATTACATTAATTTGTACTGAAGGGTTTATTTAAGTTTATTATTATTTTACAGTTATTTTATTAACTAACTTCTCAGTTAAAGTGGTCTCAGCTAGAAAAAAGTTTGAGAACCTCTAGTGTAGGTAACATACAATACCATGTTCAGAACCTCGGTGAAAGACCTGGTTATTGTAATAACATTTTAAAACTGCAAAAAGTCTGATGTGTATGGAGTTACTGTTAAAAATGCATCCCTTCAGCTCTAGTAACTGCTTTATTCTGGTAAGGTGGATGGATCCAGAGTCAATTTTGGGAACTCCGGGGGCTAAGCGACTATATTATTATAATAAATATTATTATGCATTTTGGTGCTACTTATTTCACAGTTTAAGTCTAGGACTGCTCTTAGAAATGAACTGAAACAGGTTACATTCCTGCTTACCAAATTGTATATTTCTAATTACGTTTAATTTAAGGGGTAAGTACTCACCAATCTAGTTGTTTAAAAGTAAGTACTTTTATCCCAATTATTGTCACATAACTATTGTTCTAACGATTTATTAAAACCATTTTCAGCTTTCCTAAATTATCTCGATGTGGTATTATTGATGGCTGAAATGATTAAACTGAATTGGATTTTCATCTTGCTCCTGATGATAGTTATGGTTATCTGAGTCATTAGAAGAACTCTCCCATAACTGAGATATAATTACACGTGCTTGAAAATCGCACACACGCAGACACACACGCAGACACACACACACACACACACACACACACACACACACTTGTTCTTTGTTTGTGAGGTATTTTTAATTGAGTTGTTTGTTATCCATGACCCTAACTTTAACCTCGGTAATATAAAATAAATATTTTGTCTTATTTATTTAATAATTTTTATTTGATTTATTTATTTATTTTTTGAACAATCAGCTACACGTTCTCACAGGGTAAAATCTGCCTATCGTTACAGAGATAATGCACACACGCACGCACTCTATTGTTCACATGCAGGGGTAGAGTTACCTTTTCATTTTATCAATTTTGTAGTTTTCCACTGTTGACATTTCACTTCCTTGTCTGTAAATTGCATGGCGAATCTTGGCATGCATTCATTCAATCTCGCGGTCTTGCAAGTGCACTTATACCACACAGTGGCCTGAGGCAATAAGAATCATAGAAGACCTTGATAGCCTGATGTAAACAGGTATGTGCATGAAACAAGGAGAGAGAACAGCTGCTGGCACATCGCTGTTTGTACATGAGTGAAAGCGAGTGAGGGGGTGGGGAGTGAGTGAGACTGCGAAGTGAAACAAAAGCTGAAGAGACAAAACAAGTGGCAAATTCAGACCCAACAATGTGCAAAGTACTTTCTGCAAACAAACATCAGGTTGAGTGTCTAAAGTTTTTTTTTTTGTGTGACTTGTGGAAAACAAGCTTTTGGCAGACATTTTGGTAGATTAACTAAGAGACTGCTGGCAGATTAAAGAAGGTGAAGCAGAGAAATGTACAGCAGATGTCCTGGCTGTGCTCAGCAGGTGCAGCTGAACCGGTATCTGTGTGCAGGACGAGCAGGCTTCCCGCAGATTATCCACCAAGCTCAAAATATTCCTTACGCTTCGATTAAACATCCTCAGAACAGCAGCTGAAGGTGCAGTTCATTTTCGGACAGTTTATTAGTCAAACATCTGTAATGAATGAGCAGGAAAGCATCTGCAGAAAGGATCTACTCAGAATAATTGAGATGATGAAATATGAATTCCACATATATATAAAACAAAACAAATATTTAAGTATGCAAACTTGCAAATCTCATATTTCAAAGCAAAATTGTTCCTATTTTAATTTCTTACATGCAAGTAATATCTGATTAACCTCCTCTGGGTACTCTTCCTTCTGTACATTTTTGCAGAAATGGCAGTTATTATTCTCAGGGCTGCATCTTGTAGTGATTTATTAAAGAGCAGGCATGAAGATTAGAAAACTGTCTGCAGGATTAGTGCGCTGGGAACGAGAGGACCAGATTGAACCCAGCGAGATGACAAGCATACATTATTGTTTGAGAATTTGGAAAACATTATACAGTCAGAGGAGTCTCTGGTACTCAAGGATTATACCTCCATGTATTCATGGGAGATAATCAAAATGGCTCATCCAGTGATGCACATGACATTGACTTCACTATGTATATACATATTTTTGCTAAGATTCCTTTAACCTCATAGGCAATTGAGGTAGAAGTGCAGTAGAAATCTTGGCTTGGATATATTTTGGATAAATTATATTTACTGGAATTTAGAATTGAGCGCAGTTGCTGTACATCTGCCAGTAATTATTTGGAGACACACTGGGTTGACTGTAATGTGGAGTCATTACTACAGTTACAGTATATGCAGCAGTGAAATAGTTGATGCTGAACATTGATCTCCTCTAGCCCACTTGCTGAAAATCAAGTAACTGATTGTGGATCTCTGTTATGTATTTGCACCTTGAATACATACAATGTGCGCTAAATTTGCAATTCATCCTGATAACATAATCTCTATAAAATTAATGATTCAAGAATATCTCATTTATTTTTCTTTCACTTGAACGCAAATGCACTAATACACTGACACTTTCATAAATGTTAAATGTTCTCCTTACACAAATCTAATATAAGGAATAAAACATGACCAGGTGGTGTGATCCTGCCGTGGAGTTTATTTTCCAGTAACTGTACATCCCAAAGTGTTTCATTCCTGTTATACCACAGCAATTTGCCAGTGCCAGTTGTGCTGTTACATACAATCAATCCACACCTGAAGTGTAGACTTTCAGCTTTAATTCAAGAGGTTTAAGAAAAATATTGCATTAACCATTTAGGAATTACAGACATTTTTTACAGAGTCCCTCCATTTTCACAGGCTCAAAAGTAATTGGACAATTAACTGATAAGCAGTTTCACGGTCAGGTGTGGCCTGTTTCCTCCTTATTTCATGACAAATTAAGGAGATAAAAGGTCTGGAGTTGATTCCAAGTGTGGAATTTGCATGTGGTAGCTGTTCATGGGAACTCTCAATATGTGGTCCAACGAGGTGTCAATGCAAGTGAAAGAGATGATCAATAGGCTGAAAAAAAAACAGACCTATCAGAGAGATAGCAGAAACTTTAGGAGGGCCAAATGAGCAATTTGGTACATTCTTAAGAAAAAAGAATGCACTGGCAAGCATAGCAACACCAAAAGACCTGAAAGGCCATGGCAGACAACTAAAGTGGATGAAGAAAAAAAACAACCTTCACAACATCTAGCCAAGTCAAGAACACTCTAGAGGAGGCAGGTGAATCATTGTCAAAGTCTACAATCAAGAGACGTCTTCATGAATGTAAGTACAGACGGTTTACCTCAAGATACAAACCACTGGTAATACTCAAGAACAGAAAGGCCGGATTAGACTTTGCTAAAAAAAAAAAGAGTGACCAGTTCTAATGCGAGATTAACTTATAGAAGAATGATGGGAAGAGAAGAGTATGGAAAAGGTAAGGAAGGTCTCATGATCCAAAGCAAACCACATCATCTGTCCAACATGATGTGGTGTTATGGCATGGGCATGTATGGCTGTGAATGGAACTGGGCCACTGGTGTTTTTTTGATGATGTGACTGCTGGTAGAAGTAGCAAAAGGGTGAATTCTGAAGTGTATAGAGCTCTACTTTCTGCTCAGATTCAGTCAAATGCTGCAAAACTTATAGGATGGTGCTTCAAACTATAGCTGGATAATGACCCAAAACGTACTGCAAAAGCAACCCACGAGCTTCTTAAAGCAAAGAAATTAAATGTTCTTAAATGTCCAGTGACCTCAACCCAATTGAGCATGCTTTTCACTTACTGAAGACAAAACCTGAGGCAGAAAGACCCACAAACAAGCAGCAACTGAAGGCAGCTGCAGTAAATGCAAAAGGAAGGAACCTCAGCATTTGGTGATGTCCATGGGTTCCAGACCTCAGGCACAAATAATCCTAATATTTATGATTGTTAGTTTGTCCAGTTACTTTTGAGCCTGTGAAAAATATTGCATTGACTGTAATTCCTAAACGGTCAATGCAATATTTTTCTTAAACCTCATGAATTAAAGCTGAAAGTCTACACTTCAATCCCATCTGGATTGCTTCATTTCAAATCCATTGTGGTGGTATACAGAGGCAAAATTACAAAAATTGTGTCGCTGTCCAAATACTTATGGACCTGACTGTATATTTTATTTCAGAGTAACATTTTTATAGTATCTAAAATGTCTTGACACTGATGTGAATCAAGACATTTTTTTAATTTCCTCAGATAGATACAGGTATATGTTGATTTTTCAGAATTGATTGCAGTTGCTGAAGGTCTCCCAGTGTGGATTAATGTTTGTCGAGGAAATAGATGTAAATCTTTAGATGTAAATGCCAAACAGTTGTCCCCTACATATCCTACCCACATGCCAAGAATCTGCATGACTGTGGAATGCTGTCCTGACATGTAACAAGAGACCCTTAAATTCACAATTCTTAGTGACAACATAATCTCTATGAAATGAATGATTGAATAATTTTGAAGTTTGATGTTCATGTTAGGGAAATTGATTGGTGAGCGGAAATTGCGGGTTTTAAATCCCAAGCACAGTGTAATCTTATTCAACCCTGAGGCACAGAATCCCTTATGGACATCAGAATTGCAGATTAAAGCATGTACTACAAGCCAGCTTGATCAACCTACACATTAGAGGGCACACACAGAGATGCTTTGTCAGTTAGTTGATTTGATCACCGAAAGAGACGATGTGTGGTATTTTTGAAACTTAATGTGGTCAGGACAACAGGAGTGGAATGAGGTCTCTTTGAGGTACGAGTAGACTAGTTTTTAATATATGAAATAATAACTTATTGTTGATAGTAATAACTTATTCTTTTGAAAGCTCCTACAGGAACATCAGCCAGATTCTGTTTTTGATCATATTAAATACATGTTATCAAAAAATAAAGTGTTAGCTTGCACTATTCTGCTGGCCACTTTAAACCAACATTTTATGCACATATAGCAGATATTTGGCTTGAATGGTAGATTTCTGCTGAGCCTCAGTGTTTAATGACAGCTGTTAACATCTAACCTTTTATGCCATGAAGTTGTAAATAAAGCACATCTCAGAAGCCCATAATTTATCATCTGAAATTCAGCAAAAAATCTGCAGAATCAGGAAAACTATCCCTAGAATCAAGAAATGTTTACCTCAGTTTTTTTCTTTTTCTTTTTTCTTTCTTTTTTTTTTTTTTCTCAGGGCGTCAACTCACAAAGTGACTGCTGTGTGTGCAGCTTTTCATTCTGAGTAGTACACAAAAAAGGCCCATGGCCTATTTGTGTTCAGCTATACTTGTCGAATGCAATGAAGCTCTCAGCCTGAGACCTTTTGATTGCATGTCAGATTCACTTTGTTATAGGCAAATCTTACTTACGCAGGTGGAAACTGCATATAGCCTATCTATTTTCTCAAGGAAGCTCAAATATATGTTAATCCTGTTAGTCTGTGAGCACAATTTTCTCTTGTTCGCTCTCATCACACTCTACCTCTCTTCTCTTCTATTTCTTCCATTCTCTCACTCTTCTACTTCCTCCTCTCTCTTTCTCGCCTGTCTTTTTTCTCTTTCTCTCTCTTCTTCTATCTCTGTCTCTGCCGTAGTGTCAGCCAGCGACTGTGACTCGGAGCAGAATGCTGACATCACTTACTACACACTGAGCTCTGATTTCATCATCTCCCCCCATGGCACTATCTTCCCGGCAGGCGCTCTGGATTACGAACGCCCCAACCATTTGTATGAGTTTGTGGTAATGGCCGTGGATAAGGGCGAGGTGCCGCGGACAGGCACAGCTACGGTACGCCTGCGTATGGCCAATGTCAACGATGAGCCTCCCGAATTCTCTCAGCCAGTGTAAGTGCAGGTTTCTAAAATTTACTTCTATACTTTCATTTCATTCATTAGAATATATAATCTATTTTCTTGAAGTAAAAGCTTTCATCATTATCACTTAGCTTTACATTTATTTGGAAATTAGTTAAACACACTTTTGATGTTTTCTAACATGCTTTCATAACTTTCATAACGGTATATTACCCACAGTGCACCACAAACATTACATTCCTGCCAATTCCCCAAATCCCTTCCAGGCTCAGCTGCCCAATTCTGAGTATGTGGAGTGCTGCATCATGTCCATAGCTGATTCTATATCTATTTGTCTCCTTTTGCCCATGTGTGTCAGTCTGGGGCTGCAACACTGTGCCAGTGTTGGTAGTTTTGTTGTGATGAGCTTAACTGTTTTTTTGCTATTTTCCCCTTTTTGCTTGGGGATCCTGGGCCCTTGGCTTTGTTAATTGGCCGATTTTCTGGCAGCATGCTCAGTGAAGCAGTGAGGCACTGAGGCAGGTTCAGTGAGCCATGCATTCAACTGACGAGAGCGGAAGGAGCGATGGATCTTTTTTTTTATAATGCATATTTTTGCATGGACTTTACTATGTTTATTATTATTACTGAGACATCTTTCTGTCTCCTGGCACACTTTATGTGCTGTATGTATATGTAGAAATATAAGACATGATGGAGATTGTGCTTACCTAATTTCTTTTCCTCATTCCACTCTGCTATAATAATCATTAGAATAAATTTTGGCATGAGGTGATGGTGGGAATATTGACTTTGTCGTGGCTCTGCTTTCCACCTGATCTGCTGTCCCTAAACACCCATTCTAGTGCATCCAATGCCCATTGATTATCCTCCATCTCGCCTATTAAATAGCCAGGCCTGCTTGTGTCCAGACAGTAATTGAGTAGTTTGTAATGTCTGTCACTGCTGTTTGTTCCAATTCACTGGGCTAATTTGCCGTTACAAGATGCTGGGGCTCCTCCACTAAGAACAAAAATGAGCCTTGTCACTCCAGCAGACACGTATCCACAGTACATCATTACTGGAGCTGCTCGTCTGAGCCGGATGGAAGGGAGACACAAAAAGTGAGAGAAAGAGGCTGAATATTTCTAAAAGAAGAAGATGGGATTTTACAGTGTGTTGACATGTAAGTGAGAGGGGGAGCACAATAATGAGCATAAACACATCAACCTGCAGACTTGTGATTTTTCTTTTTTTTGCAAAAGAAGAAGTAGAAGTGAAGGTAAATATATCATTAGTGACTGGTAATTGTGTGAGTCCAGGTTATTTGGTTGACATCGTATTATTTTGATTTGCTATTCAACAGTTTGCTCTTCAGTGCTGGATAGCCATGCTTTGTGGACTGGATGGGGAAAAAAAAAAAGATAATTCAGATGATGATTGAAATTGAAAGCAACACGTGGAGAAAGCAGATCAGCCCTTGATCCCATACTCATCACGCTTCTTTGGCTTGGATGCCCTTCTGGCATTCTGGCCTTCTGGCATTGCATGGCAATTCCTGTGCAGTTGTCTGGTATTAAATTTCTTGTCATGGCAACAGGCTTAGGTGAGAGACATTTGCGATGTAGAGGCTTTCTATAGTTCAGTGTCAGTAAGGTGTGACAGGATATCACTATGGTCACTTTTGATTGATATGTAGAGAAAGCATCTGAGAACAAGAACTGTGGTATCTCTGAATATACCATATGTGAAAATGTAAAATTAAATAAAACTTTTGAGTGAATGATCTTAGTCCTTTGAGCATGATGATAAATTGCAGGTTGCTCATGTTACCTGTGTGAAGGTTGTTGATGTACACTGATGTGGTGACCCCACAAAGATTAGCCACATCACCTACATGAACGCTTGCCACCTTTCCTGTGTTAGCCATTCATCATGCCCATGTTGCATTGAATGACACTTTCTCTTTACTCTCCTTCTTCTTGTCTCTTAGTCAGGATCTATATGTTTTATAGCTATATTTCTTCTGATTTCCATCATCTCATTGCTCTTATTATGCTTTCATACCTTATCTCTCTCATTCCTCCTTTTAACTGTCTGGTTATATACCAAAGGTTTGTGGACAACTGACCATCACAACTATATATGACCATCACACCTATATTTTTTTTACATCTCATTCCAGATTTAGTCCCTCTTTGCTGTTATAATAACCTCCACTTTTCTGGGAAGGCTTTCCAATAGATTTTGGAGCATGGCTGTGGAGATCTGCCTATTCAGCCATGGGAGCATTACTGAGGTCAGGCACTGATGGTGAGGAGGCCTGGAGTATATTCTGCATCCCAAGGTGTTCAGTGGGGTTGAGGTCAGGTCTCTGTGCAGGCCACTCGAGTTCTTTCACACCAACCTTGGGAAATCATGTCTTCATAGACCTTTCTGTGTGCACAGGGGCATTGTCATGCTGGGGCAGGTTTTGGCCTCTTAGTTCCAGTGAAGGGAAATTGTAAAGCTACAGTATACAAAGACATCCTATATAAGTGTGTGGTTCCAACTTTGTGGCAACAATTTGGGGAAAAACTACATATGGGTGTTGATGGTCAAGTGTCTACAAACCTTTGGCCAAATAATGTTTATTATTCACTTTGCCGGACTGAGATTAATGGTAAAGTTTTGCTTTGAAAATCACTCTTTTGTTGAGTTAGAACTTGGACGTGGATTAAGACATTATGATGCATCCATTGCTAGAGACATCTGTTGATTACTTCAAAACTGGTAAGGAGGTGACAGTGTTACAAGTGATACACGTTTCTTCTAGCTAACTAAAAACAAGTGCAATATGGTTGCAGGAATAACAGACAAACAGAACTAAACAGGAGGGTTTTGGTAAGTGCTAGTACTCAGGAATGCTAGAGCACAAACTGTTACAGTGCAGTCTACAAAATGATACAGTCTCATGAGTCTTGGAGTACTGTTCGCGCAGAATAAGATTATCAAACAGATATTTGTTAAATAATGTTGCAAGATGATGTCTGTAGTAATTATGATCATTATGCATGGAATAAGAGATGTCTGTATAAATCACGGAGATGTGATTGTCTTTGTGATGTTTGTGTGGTCGTACCATTAAAAAAAATTGTATGCATACTGCAAACACCTCACTGTAATACACACTAATTGTTTGGACTTTTATTATAAATGTTTGTTGTGGCCTCTCAAGTTGCACTTGATCATTAGTAGGTTGCATGATCATAACATGTATGTAGGCTATATCTGTTCTCAAGATTCAATAACTTACCTAAAGTCCCAGGAAGCATCACTTTTCTGCCAAGTCCTTTTAAGCATCATCCCTATTTTACTGTTCTGCTTTTTCAAACTTGTACAGTCTGTACAAATTACATGATTTAGATGGGATTAAAATCACAGAGGTACTCCAGTAATAATTACATTACCACACCTCTCTGTGTAAAACTCGCTCAATTTTTAAAGGCATCGAGAAGGCTAATAATAAAAGGGAGTGCATCTGAATTATACTGAGAGTGTTGATGGTTTTTCTGCAGAAACGTTCAAGTGCTGTGTCTTCAGTCAATTTTGGTTTGATAGGAATCTTCAGGGCAAATAAAGCTGGGCAGTTCATTCCACCATAGCAGGACCACAAGCGAACCACATGAGTGAAATCACAAGTGAAATTACAAGTGATGTTCTTAGAACCAACTTGATAGCAGTATTTTCAGGCACTTTGCACTTCTTTGTAAAGACACCACTATCTGCTTTCTGGATGTGTATTCTGCAAAGGACTTGCTTTGCAAAGATGTTACCAATAGTTTTACTTCCAAAAACCTGTAGTCCAATTTAACCTGTAGTGCTTTTTTGTATTCCTGACCTACTAAGTGCAGAACCCACTGGCAGTCCATCACAGCCCCATCTGCACTTGACCTTTATCAGCTATGATGGACTATTACACCCCTCCTCAGATGAAGAAGAAATGCTTTCAGTTCTGTCTAATACAACATGCTTCTCCTTTCTCGATATGTCAATGGTAGAGAAATGAGATCTTTGAGGCTGTATGAGAACAAATAGTGGGCAGGTGAGTGGGGGAGATCTTTGCAGTCAAGTTGTCAATGTCTGTGCTTTCTTTTTCCACGTTTTAACAACTTTGTTCAGAAATGTCTATGCACCTGGGGAGACATTCAGAAGACCATGTGGGCAGATTAAGATATCTCTCTGTGCAGATGTGAAATTCCTGTTTGTCTCATTCACCATTATGTGATGCAGAATTTCTGTGAAAAGGAAGCAAAGGAAGGGCCTAGTGGGAGAATCTTGGTGGGAAACGTATTGTTGTTGGATAGTTTCTTATTGATGATATGATTTACTCCAGTTGTCTAAGCCACACTTACTGCGGCATTTGTGCAGCACTGTGGGATGTCTCACTTTCTCTCGCTCAGCTGAACAACTTCAGAAGATTTTACCAGTTTTTCTAGTGAAAACATTCTTGTTGTTATCTATGTGTACTGCAGCCCGGCTCTTGATGTAGAACAAATTTAAGACCATGAATTTTAGTGGATCAGAGTCTGGGAGTAGGTGCATAGGATTTCATTTCAGAAAACCACTATTATCTGGACAGCGGGATGTTCAATTTTAATTCTTGCCTTATCATTAGTTTGGACAAGAAAGCTACAATAAACCTAGACATTGGTTCAACATGTGGCATGTATAACTGAAGATCACACATCAGCATTACTAAACTGTCAATGCATTGTACTATCAAGTAGCATGTACTGTTTTGTACAGCAGGAGGACACACAGTCCCAGCAGGAAACACATTTACACCCACACTCTTCATAATGTTTTATAATGATGGTCTCCTTGAGTGGTATACAGTATAAGCTGTAATTTAGAGCTTAGGAATAATTACACATAGGCCAATTTGCCCACAGCTCCTCTCTCCTCTTCTGGCAGAATAAATTCCATAATGACATTTACTTAAAGAAAATGAGAAAAGACAGATTTATTCTAAATGAAACTTTTTGACAGCATATTCTGATTTCCACCTCACAGCAACTTCTTGTATATTTTTGTTGCTATGTTCTGGTTCTGTGAATATTGCATATATATATATATATATATATATATATATATATATATATATATATATATATATATATATATATATATATATATATATATATATATACACAGTCAGGTCCATAAATATTGGGACAGTGACACAGTTTTGGTAATTTTGCCTCTGTACACCACCACAGTGGATTTGAAATGAAGCAGTCAAGATGTGACTGAAGCGTAGACTTTCAGCTTTAATTCAAGGGGTTTAACAAAAATATTGCATTAACCGTTTAGGAATTACAGCCATTTTTTTACAGAGTTCCTCCATTTTCACAGGCTCAAAAGTAATGGGACAATTGACTGATAAGCAGTTTCATGGCCAGCTGTGGCCTGTTTCCTCCTTATATCATGATAAATTAAGGAGGTAGAAGGTCTGGAGCTGATTCCAAGTGTTGAATTTGCATTTGGTAGCTGTTCATGGGAACTCTCAATATGCCGTCCAAAGAGGTGTTGATGCAAGTGAAGGAGGCCATCATTAGGCTGAAAAACCAAAACAGACCTATCAGAGAGATAGCAGAAACTTTAGGAGGGCCAAATCAACAATTTGGTGCATTCTCAAAAAGAAGGAATGCACTGGCGAGCTCAGCAACACCAAAAGGCCTGGGAGACCACAGAAAACTACTAAAGTGGATGATTGCAGAATTCTTTTCTTATTGAAGAACAACCCCTTCACAACATGTAGCCAAGTCAGGAACACTCTGGAGAAGGTAGGCCTACCATTGTCAAAGTCTACAATCAAGAGCCACCTTCATGAATGTAAATACAGACGGTTTACCTCAAGATGCAAACCGCTGGTAACACTCAAGAACACAAAGGCCAGATTAGACTTTGCTAAAAAACCTCTAAAAAAAAAGCCTGACCAGTTCTGATGCAAGATTAACTTGTACCAGAATGATGGGAAGAGAAAAGTATGGAGAAGAAAAGGAAGGGCTCATGATCCAAAGCATACCACATCATCCGTCAAACATGTGGAGGAAGTGTTATGGCATGGGCATGTTTGGCTGCCAATGGAACTGGGTCACTGGTGTTTATTGATAATGTGACTGTTGATAGAAGTAGCAGGATAAATTCTGAAGTGTACAGAGCTGTACTTTCTGCTCAGATTCAGTCAAATGCTGCAAAACTGATAGGACAGCGCTTCACAGTACAGATGGATAACAACCCAAAACATACTGTGAAAGCAGCCCAAGAGCTTGGAAGTTAAATGTTCTTAAATGGTCGAGTCAGTCACCTGACCTCAACCCAACTGAGCTGCTTTTCACTTACTGAAGACAAATCTGAAGGCAGAATGACCCACAAACAAGCAGCAACTGAAGATCGCTGCAGTAAAGACCTGGCAAATCATCTCAAGGGAGGAATCTCAGCATTTGGTGATGTCCATGGGGTCCAGACTTCAGGTAGTTATTGACTGCAAAGGATTTACCTCCAAGTAATAAAAATAATCCTAATATTTATGATTATATTAGTTTGTCCCATTACTTTTGAGCCTGTGAAAATGGAGGAACTCTGTAAAAAATGGCTGTAATTCCTAAACGGTTAATGCAATATTTTTGTTAAACCCCTTGAATTAAAGCTGAAAGTCTACGCTTCAGTCACATCTTGACTGCTTCATTTCAAATCCACTGTGGTGGTGTACAGAGGCAAAATTACCAAAACTGTGTCACTGTCCCAATATTTATGGACCTGACTGTATGTATATGTGTGTGTGTGTGTATATGTATGTATGTTTTTTTTTTGTTTGTTTTTTAATTGAGGCACAAACACCTGACAGCTCAACCCATCTCATTCACACTTCCTAGCAAATTCATCTCATCTTTTTGAACTTTAAATAAAGTGTGACATATGGGAAATGCATTCATTATGGTATAATTGAGATAATTATGAGATGCCAGTATTTGTAAAGAGTGGACACAGTACATGGTTTGCTGTTAACGCCCACACTTCGGTTGTTGTTTAATGGAAATAAGAAGTGTTAATATCTGTCTCTGTGTGTTTGTGTGTTCTTTTCAGATATCGTACTTTTGTGTCTGAAGATGCTGGTCCCAACACCTTGGTTGCAACGGT
Organism: Pangasianodon hypophthalmus; assembly: GCF_027358585.1. Classification (NCBI taxonomy): domain Eukaryota; kingdom Metazoa; phylum Chordata; class Actinopteri; order Siluriformes; family Pangasiidae; genus Pangasianodon; species Pangasianodon hypophthalmus. Next base: position 8,856,875 of record NC_069734.1, on the reverse strand, counting down.
ACTGGCTAAAGATCCAGATGGTGACGGAATCATGTACAAAATCTCAGCAGGCAATGAAGAAGGCAATTTTGTCATTGACAGTCAAAAAGGTGAACCATTTCTCCCATGCTACTTTAATTTCCTTTCTTCTCAAATCAACACAGATCAAGCTTATCTTAATAAGAAAACATTTTGGTTTGATTCAGTCTTTAGTTTCTGTATTTTATTCAGTAAGAGGTTTTTCAAGGTAATTTTAATAGACAGTTGTGCAGCTGACTGACCTTGTTTACTAAGGCCAGAAGAAAGAAATACAGTGATGCAGAAATCTCATGTCCTGTCAAGTCCTTCAAGCTTTCTATGTGGCTGGATTGGCATATCTTATTCAAGGCTAATAAGGTTACTCCTTCTGGGGCTGATCTTTTCAGGGCTGGAAATTTATTATATTGAGCACTTTGCCTGAGAAGTGTATGGATTTATGTGTCTGTTAACTATGCCATTTGAAAGTTACCTTTGAATATGTAGAAGTGAGTAACCATTTTCAGACTGTATGAGCACATTTTTATATCTAAGAGTTTGTTTCAAGGGCATCAAGCTTAGATATCTACACTAGAATTATGTATTGGTATTATTTTGGTTGTATTATAAATTAGATACAAAAATTGTGGTCGAAATTCAGTATTGGGCTCAACACACTGACGGACATCATAATGTAATCATTGATCATAAACCAAATTACTAGCAGAGCTCAATAGCAGAATATTTCTGAAGTTGGTAACAGGACTATTGAATAAGGGAAGCTACAAAGCAGAACTATGGGACTAGGGGACCAAAAACATGGAAACCAGTAAAACCTGGGAAATGGTGAATGATGAAAACATTGTGACTGGGTGTGAAAGACACTGAAGAGGGAAAAAGCTATGACCAGCACTGAAGAAGGAACAGAGGCCATGGAAGGAACAGATGTTGTCACCAATAATAAGGAAGTTACAGAGGCTTTGACTGACACTAGGGAAGCAACAGAGGCTGGGACTGACATTGGTGTATGAATAGAGGCTGTGACTGACAGAGGCTTACTGAGACTGTTACCAACACAGGGGCAGGATCAGAAAGGACCTGACACTGATGCAGGTGGAAGTGGCATGAAGTTGACATAGGGAAAGCATCACAGCCATGGACAGAGAATAATGCAGGAGAACTAGGGTCAAGAAATGACACATATTGACACAGAATCAGGTTCTAGGCCAGGCACTGGAGAAGGGTCAGTGACAGCACCTGAGTTAGTCTTAGAATTAGGGGCAGAGTTAGAGGCTAATTCTGATACTGGGAAAGGATCAGAATCAGGGGATGAGTGACAATGGATCTGTGTCAGGGAAAGATGTTGTGACCAATAATAAGGAGTAAGAGAGGGCAAGGAACAGAGTCAATGAGAGAGCTATGAACAGAAGAGGCATATCACAAATACTGAGCTACTATAAGGACAAAGTTAGGAATACAAAAAGAGGCATAAAATGTTGCGACAATAGTCCTGGCATTGCTGGCAATAGGTAGAGTTGCTGGTCCCAAATTATCAAGGGCAGCAGAACCAAGGTAATGCAGGAAAAAAAATCACCTAAGCCATATGCTAATGGAACAAAGAGAAATGTATTATTTATCTAAAAGGGAACTCCACAGTGGTTTCCGCAGCAAGTACAGGTTTGGTCGCACAGGCCAGGTAAGGTGCAGGGATTTAAACAGTAGGCTGGTGACAGAACAGAGCTCTCGAAGGTTGGCAGGTAAGCAAGGGTCTTGAAGGTAGAGACAGCAGAGCAGGGGAAGGAGTCTAGGAGGTTGGTGGTGAGTCTCAGAGGTTGGCAACACAGCAAGTGTCTTGAAGGCAGTGGTATCAGAGCAAGGGTCTCAGAGAAAGTAAAGCAGGGGCCACAGACAGGTTTTTGAGGTTGGCTGTAGAAATTGGTGGCCAGATGACTAAGTAGAGCCAGGGTCTTGGAGATTAGCAACAGAGCAAGTGTTTGGGAGACAGCAGAGCGAGGATCTCTGAGGTTGGAGACAGAGCAAGGGTCTCAGAGATAGGGATAAAAGCTAGAGTTCCAGAAGTTGGCAGCAGAGCAAGAGTTTTGAAATTACTTGCAGATGTGCAAGTGTCTTGGATGTTGGAAGTAGAGCAATGGTCTAGGAAGCAGTGGTTACAGAGCAAGGTTCTGGGTGGTTGCCAGCAGAGCAATGGTCTCGGATGCCACAAAGCAAGAGCCTTTAATAAAACCAAAGGCAAAACCAAATATATTCAGAGTCAAAAGGTAGCACTTCAACAGGCAACAGTAAGAAATCTAATATGATTATTATTACCTAGTTGAGATGATCTAAAATTGTCTGAACATTTCCTAAATAAACCCATTTCATTTTACAAAGCCTACACACACATTCTGCTCTCTAAAGATCAAACTTTCCTTTTATTGCCCCTATCCCATGGTTTGTCAAATTTTAGCCTCTCCTATCATTCTTAAAATCATTCATTAGACTCTCGCTCCTCCATTTCAGGTTTTCAGCAGTCTAAGACACAACTTGTGCACTTGATGCTTGTAGGTAATTTGCCTGTTACTCACAGACAGATATCTTCTTTTTGAGTTAGTGCTGCATTAGAAATTCAAACCGCATAGTCAATAAGATGTTGTATTAAAGGCATAAATACAAAGGACATATCCAGCTGGGTGAAAGATGCATTTACCACTGTTTATGCCAATAATCAGCCAGATCATCTCCAGCACACTGCGCCTGTCAGGATTTTTTATTATTATTATTATTATTTATTTATTTACCTCCTACTTATTTTTATTGTTTTCTGATGTTCTTGGCCCAGCAGACAGAGCAGAGTTAAGAGAGGTTCCATCATCTTAATGCCTGTCCTTCTGAGAATACTTGAATAAATGAAAATGATTGGTAATGTGATGCAGTAGACAGGTGGTTAGCATTGTGTGATCACTAATGAATTGCTTTCAAATTTGTAATTACTGAGGCAACACACAAAACATATAGCAAACAAGATAAGCCAGGTTGTTTGAGTACGGATGCTGAAGGCACAATATCAAATCTCTAATTAAGTTACTGATTAACTAAGCAAATTCCTCAAACTTGGTCTAAGTCATTGTGGTGAGGCAGTTGGGTAAAGAAAGATGTAAAAACTGACTGATGGTTGAAATGACTTTCTACAATTGTTCATTTGGCCTTTTTTATTATTGCTTCTTTGCTCTCTTTTATCATGCCCTGAGTGTATAGTGTTTGGGGTTGAGATGCTGATTGGAGATGATGTGGGATGAGGGCCTGTGGTTGTTTATCCTCTTCTCCTTCATATGAAGGAACTTTTGCTCATCCATCCCCTGGACGAACATCATCTTCATCTTTGATGTATGCTGATATGTGCTGGCTGCCTCATCATTTTGCTTTCTGCTTCATGCAGAGGTCTCACAGACACACACACACACACGCAGAGAGAGAGAGAGAGAGAGAGAGAGAGAGAGAGAAACATGTATCCATCAACACAAGCACTGTGTATCTATCTTAAAGCACAACTGGATTAGAACACTGAAAGACAGAATAGGCTTCCACCAAATAGCAGTCAAATAATGTACTTTTCCTGAAATTAGTTATCTTAGTACCTCTTTACCACTTAGCCAAGGAAAAATCTAGACTGGCAGGTGTACATTCCATGCATATTGGGGCAACTTTAGTGAGGGGAAATAAGTATTCAGACACTTTTTTGTTACTTAATATATTGCCAGTGCAAATATCCATTTCAAATTTATACACATTTTTGACATTGTACTTATAAATATGTACAAAAAAGTATGTATTCAAAGCATAAAATATGTTCAAAAATATTCAGGTACCATAAATTACCAATTGTTGCAAAGTTGTTGTTTTTTCAGCTTTGAGATGTCTATAGTAAGAAGTAAATAGCTTTTTGCCGCATTGCAGTTCAATTTTAGCCCATTCCTCTTGCCAAATCATCTCCACCTTGGTCCAACCTTTACTGCTATAACAGACTCCACTCTTCTGGAAAGGCTTTCCACTAGATTATGGAACATGACAGTGGGGGGTTGTGCCCATTCAACCACAAGTATTAGTGAGGTCAGGGATTGTTGTTGGATGAGAAGGCCTGGTTCGCAGTCAGCATCCCAATTCATCCAAAAGGTATTTAAAGGGGTTGAGGTAATGGTACTGTCCAGGCCACTTGAGTTCTTCCAGACGAACCTTGGCAAAGCATGTGTTTATGTACCTCACTTTGTGCCTGGGGTTTTAGAACAGGTTAAGGCCCCTTAATTCCAGTGAACTGTGGGAACAGTTTAGAGAAGGTCCACTTATGTGTATGATGGTCAGGAGTCCACATACTTTTGGCCATATAATATATACAGTATATATGTAATATCATTGTATGGTGTAGCATTAACGGAACTCGTCAACGGAACTAAGGGCCTGAGCCCAAACCCTGAAAAACTGCCCTGGACCATTATCCCTCCACTGCCAAACTTTACTGTTGGCACTATGCATTCTGGTATGTAGTGTTCTCCTGGCATACACCAAGTGGGGTATTCATTCATCAGATTGCCAGTTAGTGAAGCGTGATTGATCACGTTTTCACTGCTCTGGAGTTAAGTGGCAGCATGCTTTGCACCACTCCAGCTGTAGCTTGGCATTGCGCATAGCGATCTTAGGCTTGTTTGCAGATGCTCGGCCATGGAAACCCATTTTGGACAGTTTGGAAACCCATAGTGAGTGATGCAACAGATGACAGGCGATTTTTCGCGCTACACACTTTAGCACTCGGCGGCCCCACTCTGTGGGTTTGAGTGGTCTATCGCTTCGTGTCTGAGCTGTTGTTGAGCAGACCTATCAGGGAAGAATTTAGATTTAAAAATATTAATAAGCATATATTGCAGCAAGTAGTTAGTCTCAATCAAATTATTTGACTGTGCATGTACATTTCTATTTACTAATTGTGATATGCAACAAACTACAAACAAATTCTGCCCCTCCTAATGTGATGGTGTCAAAGTAGGTAACAATAACAGCTAATACAGTGCCTAGGTTTTCTAGAATAGGTGAATCTATAATAGGGACACTAGGGACATGCCATTATTTCTTCCCTAAAACTATTAGCTGTGTTATATCTGCCATAAATAAACTAATTACTTCTTTTTTTTTGAACTTGTGTCTATTTTATCAGCCACATATTGAATGCCTTACAGGCATCTATTGCACTTTACCTTGTTACAAATTTCTAGTGGAGAAGGCCCAACTGTGCCTTCGGCATTTATACGCTGGGTACAGCTGTATGTCAGTAGAGCAACACACACACACACACACACACACACAGAGACACATACACACACCCCTTTGCTTTTCTGCCTCAGACCTCATTGCACTTTGACACTGGTTGGGGGGAGAGTAATTCAGATTGAATTAGAATTGATTACACATTCTTTTTTCCCCTTCAAGCTTTTCCACAAAAGCACTAGCACAACGCATTAGAATCAATTCACGGCCCTGAGGTGAATGATTCCTCCAATGCCAGGTCTGTGTCAGTAGCTTTAGGGCTTCCTTTAATGTGCTTTAGCTGTGAGCTGCAGATAGGAGGCATCCAGCTCTCCAGCTAAATACACATTGTCTGATGAGGCTGAGGGAGAGCAGGGGAAATGTCTACTGCTGTCTGAAAGGTCACATTTAAGCTGCATCCTGATGTCACAACTTGAAAAGTATTTAGTGTGGCAGCAGCCCACACACTAAACAGACCTTCACTAAAAACAGGGCATTGCAGATGTAAGGAATAGTGCATGATGGGGTGTGCTCTAATGTGAAAATAATCAAGTCTGTTGATTATTTATCTGTGGTGTGATATGGCCCTATGCGATATGTGATATGGAGGTGGATTTTCTTATAACAGCATGTCCCAGAGTGTGTCATTCCTCTTATACTACAATGTTTTTCCATTTTTTATTTTATTTTTTTTACATTTAATGTTATGGAATGTCTGTGAGACAAGATAATTCCTGTTATCACTTATGTTATAGCAGCTATAAAAATTGTTCCCTCTCCAGCCTCTCCTCTCTTCCCCTTCATGACGTTTATAAGGGGAAAAAAAAAAAAAACTAAAACACATAACAGAAAACCTCACCATATCAATCATTATACATTTTTTTGTTAAACAGCAATCCATTTTCTTGATCCATTCATTATTAGCCTTAGATAATGCGGAATATCTGCCATACAAGTCCCTGTGAACCTAGCTTGTATGTTACAGGCTGCTACAACTAGACATGTCAGAATGACCTGCAAGACTGAAAAACTTCATTTGTGGAATCTTATATCATCTGTTATAAAACAGTGCTGTTGAATTATCAAATCAGAAGGTGTTGATCAGAGATGATATGAAATTCCATAAATGAAGGTTTTTAGTCATGCAGGTCATTTTGATTTGTAACTCATCCAGTGGGATTCACCATTAATTAATTAATCTTCACTAACTGTTTTATCCTGACACAAGGCAGGAATACACTTTGGATCGGATACCAGTGCATCACAGTACACCACGCATGCACACATTCACACATTCATTCACATTTAGGGGCAAAAATCATTTTTTTTGGGAAAAAGACATGTTTTTGGGAATTAAGAAGTAACTGGAAATGGGCTTCACCAGTTCAACTTAATTGGATTGTTTTCTCTGAGAGAGTTTAACACCTATGATGTCAGGGAACTTTGTGTCACCTGACAGCCATTAACCTTAAGCAGAGCTGATGAAACCCCAAAATTAATAGCCTTGACTTATTACTACTACTCCCAGAAGCCATTTGCATGAAAATTCAGTTTTCTCCAAAGTCTTGCAGATATTCTGCCTATCCAGATTTATAGAGAGGTCACAAAGTTTGCACTAACCTTACTGACATTAGCAAAAAGATCAAAATATCTCTGTATATTGACTGTAAGCAAAACTCCAAGGATAGAGCAGAGGGTCAGATGTATAGATGTTTAGCACAAGACCACTTCCCTTAGGCCATAAACAGGGAAAGATGCTATGAAGAGAGAGAGAGAGAGAGAGAGAGAGAGCAATTGGAAGCTATATTAAAATAACAGGGATATTATTGATGTCTGGTACAGAACTTGTAATACAGTGGTTTCAGATACTGGAAAGGAAATAAGGATGGAGGTTTGTAAAATGAACACATGCAAGTTAATTTCTATGCTCAAGGAGAGAAGGTTTATTGAATGCTGTTCCTAAAGACATCTTATCTTCATTAGATGAGATTGAATTGAGTGCATATTGTATAAGTGTGGAATCGACATGCTGTTGCTAATTTACTCTTGTGCCTCAGGTTGAATTTGACCACCAGGAGCTCTAAGAATGAATCGGGAAATACTTACACATAGTAGTTTTCAAATTTTTCAAGGTTCCTCTACTGTTAAAGGTTATATATTAAAAACCATGTGACTCATTCTCCTAGGGCTGATCCGCCTTCGCTCCAGTCCTCCACCAAAATTGCAGGGGGTGGAGTACATCTTGAACATCACAGCCACAGATGACAATGCCTCTGGAGGACCTCAGTCTCTATCAGCCATGGCCCAGGTCATTGTGGGAGTGGATGATGTCAACAACAACAAGCCCATCTTTGAGAAGGTACTGAGCATTCACCTGAATGTTTAACTTGATACTATTGGAGTCAAGTATCAAAGTTAACGGTTTTGTTTTGTCATTTCTGAAAAATGAGGAGTCAATTGGAAAATGTAATGTGTAATATGTATGTAATGTAACATGCTTCCAGTATTTTTTATTTTTTGGCTCGTAACCTGATACTGACTCAATCAATATGATCCATTAAGCCAGGAGTCGTCAACTGGTGGACTGCGGTCCAGGTCCTAACTAAGCAAACTTTTTCAGCAGATCAAATGACTCCTTTTATTAAAAAAAAAAAAAAAAAAACTAAGAAGCCAGCTCAAATGAAAGAGTCATCACAGACTTCACATATTTTATTTAATTTACTCTCTCTGGTCTGGTTAGTGACAACATGACATAAAAAAAAAAAATCAGTGATAAAAACAGAATGTTTGAAGATGATTGGGAACATGAAGTGCCGGTGTGAAACAAAACATAACCACTTCTTTTCTTTTTTTTTTTTATTTATTTTTTTTTTTATTTTATTTTATTATAGCTGTGTTATCTGTTGTCACCATACAGCCATGTTAGTTGCTTATCCAGACCTTTGTAAGCAACCAATTTATAAATGTATTCATTTTATTTGAACACTCCTAGACTAAACTGCATGCATTTTCTGAGCTGCAAATTTCAGTCAGTGAGAACAAATTTTTAGACTTACTTAATGAAAATATAAGATGCATAATAAGCAAAAGTATTTTAATAGCTGGTCAGATAAGAGCTGTTCTTATTATTGGACTCAGAATAATTGACCCTACTATAACGCTGTACATTCCCACAGCATTTGGTCCATTTTTCTCTCCGATTTTTCCATCCTTGTTCCATCCTTTTAAGCACTTCTTTATCGCAGCTTCTATGTCCATCTATCCTCTAGGGAAGTTATTAGCTAGCTGATCTGCACTAGCCCTAGATCATCTCGGGCCCGTTTTAATTAATGTGTGAAATACCTGCCGAATTATCTCGGGCTTACCTGTCTGAAAATGTCTCAATTTAACATGAGATGAGGGGTTTCAGGAGGCCTTAAACGAGGGTGCTGAGGTGAGGAGATGCTCTTCAAGGAGCGTTAACACTGCAGCACCACTTCTGCAGCTGTGAAACCTTTTTTTTTTGAGTTCAGCTCAATGAGAAGTGAGGTAAATTAGCGTCAGCCCTTTTTGAAAGAGAGGTCAAACTGCTTTCTCGAGGAGGTGAGAGACGTGTCTCTACACTTCCTGAGCTGCAGCAAGAGACCTGAAGTGGCAGAGCCGCAGTACTCCATCCCCGACCAAAAGACTTCGAAGCGGAAAATATCCAGAAGGGAGGAGAAATAATGCTTTCGCACCAATGCTCAGCCTGACAGCTCTTTTCTCTTTGCTCAGTCCATCCTCTCCATCCTTACTTCTCCTTCTGTTTCTCTCCGCAAGTCCAACTATCTCATACAATATCCAGTTTTTTCTCTTTCACCAACTCTCTTTATCTCCAACTTTCTTTTCTTTTTTTTTTTTTACTCTCTGGTTGGTTTCTGACTTTTCTGCTCTCCATGGGGCATGCTAGGAAGCAGCAGGAGACAGAGAAAAATGCCTTCATGTTGTGTTATTGCCCTTGTCTCCTCCCCTTCTTCCATCCTCCACTGCATCCCCCCCTTTGGTGTTTGTTCTTGGATGAGAATCAGCTCTTTCCTGGGTGCAAGAACATCAGTAATAGTGGAACTCCTCGGAGATGGAGCCAATCTCACATCGTGGGGTTCTGTTTTTGTTAGGAACGATCTTCTGATGCTTCCTGGAAAGGATGATGGGTGGGTGGAAAAGGCAGGGGTTTATTGGGTTTACTTTCTAAAACAATTTATGGTGTGGACACAGACTTTCGGACTTTTTTAGTCCAAAAGACCTTGAGGTCTGCTGATATTAGAGCTCTCACTAACCTGAGTTGAGAGCAAAAAGGCAGAAAGCATTTATTTATTTATTTATTTATTTATTCCATTAGAGAATTAGAAAAGGGGACAAAAACAGATCAGGGCCATTTGTTAATTAATTCAGAAGTATCAAATGCCAACAAGCTGCTAGCAAACTGATTTAGGAATTTATGGCTGTGTTTTTTTTTTCTTTTTTTTTTTAATCTTATTTACTTCTGGATTTCATTGAAAGTGCAGATGATGAGGATAGCACTTTTCATTTTTGTTGTTTTCACACACTGATGAAGATAAGAAAGGTGTGTGTGCAGCCCCGCATGGCTGAATTATCAGGGCTCATTCCAGCAGTATCAGAGGACTCAGCAAGATGCAATTGTTTCAAGGACGATTCAGTTATAAAACACTGATTAACTTCAATAGAACAGAACAGATTCATAAACCTCAGCTTCCCTTTTTCTTCACCTCCCTCGCTCACATTCTTTTTGCTTTCTCCACTCTGTAATTTTCTCCCACCACATTGCTCCTTGCTTTCTTTCATTGTTGTCCGTTTTTCTTTACTCATGAGTAACAAAGACTTCTTTTTAGCTACATTCATTAAATTAGTTGAATTCCTAGCTATAGAACACAGAGGCTGTGAAGATTTTTGTCATTGTCATATAATTTCAGATTTTATTTAGTGCAGATTCTTCCATGATGTTTAACTTATTGTACCACCTCTTTCTCTGTGTCTCAGTGTCAGCAGTATAAGGAGATGGCGTCTGTTCCAGAAAATAAGCCGGCAGGAACGTTTGTGCTGCAGGTACACGCTGTAGATGCTGATGAGGGAGCCAATGGGAAAGTGACGTATGGCTTTATGCACAAAGACAGCATGGTTCCAGCCTTCAACATCGATCCTGAGACAGGTACTTGCAAAATTAAGCTAGAATAGCTATATAATTAAATGGATTTCTTTTAATAAATGTCCAGTTTCATTGTGTACTATAGTATTTGTGCCAAATACGTACATAGATACTGTTTTAATTGTTGACAAGAAAGGATAGAAATATTTTTTAACATAGAGTATTTTAACATCCCTTCATCTGCCACATGGAACTCACACACATTGAAGCGTTTTCATGAATTCCAAAGTTCACACTAATTCACTTTAATCACAGCCTTTTAAAATGTGTCAGCTTTCAGGAGAAAAGAAAAGATGCCATTTAGCAACTCCTCTTGACATCTTTAATGAAATGAAATGCTTCGTGAAATATAACCATTTATTGTGCATCAATCCTGCAGCATTTTTAAACAAAAGAGAAAGGAAAGGGAAAAAAGTGTGACATTTGGAATTTCTTTGTTCCAATTAAACTGTGTGAATTTTACCACCTTTAAAAGGATATTAAGGTTTATGTAGGGAATTTTGTTCTACCTGCTACTTTTGCCTTTTGTAAAGATAGTGTCAGTTATGCATTTACACATTAAGAAGGATCGTATGGTGGCGAAACAGGTAGCATTGCCACCTCACTGCTCCAGGGTCCCTGGATTGATTGGGTTTCTGTCTGTTTGGAGTTTCACATGTTCTTCCTGTATCCCTGTAGGCTTCCTCTGGGTTCTGTGGTTTCCTCCCACCTCCCAAAAACATGCCAGTGGATGGATTGGCCACCCTAAATTGCCCCTAGCTGTGAGTGCGTGTGTGCATGGTGTATTGCCAACTCACGCTCTGTCTTCCCTAACCAGGATAACGCAGTTACTGAAGATGAATAAATTTAAATAGATTTAAGAACGTGAAGAAGTTTAAATGCTTACGTGGTCTGGAAGCAAATATTGGGTTTGTGAAGGAAATAAACCAATTATACAGAAAGGATTAATGGCTTCTCAGATCCCTTTCCTATGCAATTCCCCAGTACTATTTTGTCAGTTTAATTGGTTACCATCATTCTGTTGTTCCGTTATGTTGCTGTAGGTGCGATCACGACTGCAAGAAAGTTTGATAGGGAGCGACAGAGGGAGTACGCAGTGACAGTCACGGCTACGGATCAGGCAGCAGATCCTCTCATAGGCATCTGCCAACTCAACATCCTCATACTGGATGAGAATGACAACAGTCCGAAGTTTGAGAATCTGCGCTATGAGTGTGAGTGTCTCTCTTCTACATTTCAATTCTGCTTGTCTACTTTGCATTCATGATAAATCTGCAAGTTCTGAATTAATCTTGAAGTGAACTTCATTTGACCTCATGGCTTGATAGAGTTTGAATGGAACATACCCTGTAAAAATATAATTTTTTTTCCTCTGTAACTGCACAAACCTTTTCCCCACGGCTCTGATTAAAATAATTTGTATTCCGGTCTCCGTTCAAACAGACTTCTTGAGGGAAGACACCATGATTGGCACCAGTTTCCTGCGAGTTGCTGCACATGATGATGACTACAGCACCAACGCAGTCATCACATATTCCATGTCTAAAGAGCAGCCAGAATACCTGCGAGTCAATCCTGTGACAGGCTGGGTTTACGTCAACCAGCCCATCTCTCAGGTCTATATCTAATATCTTACACACACACACACACACACACACACACACACACACTCATACAAATCTCTTGGGTTAGAGAGATATACATCTCTGAGGTTTAGAGAAAAGATGGATTGCTCTCTTACTGGAGAAGGTAAATTGAAATTATGCCCTGCCTCAGCAAGACATTTTACATATGGGGATCTATTTTTGTGCAGATATAATTTGTTGGTATAACGCCAGCATATTGCTAATTTGGTTGAGTGTAAGCCAAGTTTTTCTGTTCTTGCCTAGTTACTTTTTTCATGCTTAAAAATGAAGGCACTAATTTAGGTGGGTGCTAGAGTGTGTTTGATATTTTATCAGAATGCTTTGGTGCAAAATTACTGCTCTTTGGTATCTCTTAGCACAAAGCTAGGAGCAAAACTACAGTATTTTCTTGGCATCAAGTGCAATTTTAAATATCTAGCCCCAACTTTTATAATCTAGTTCTATAGAAGTTCTATAGAAGTATTTATGTCACTTCACTTCAGAGATAAACTGAACACTAAACTGAATTATTTTTGTTGGCCTGGACATTTTCTGCTATGTATAATCATACATGCTTTTCTGAACTGAAATAGGTTTCTGGTTTGCAGGTATCAAGTAATCAAGTAGTGCTATAGCATATTGCAGCCTGAAAAGGGAGAAACATGAATTTTAAGGAGTCTTGATCCAACAACTTGGTCAAAGTCAAAGTTTTGCAATGAAACAATAAAAAAAAGTCAAAGTATAATATAGGCAGAAAAACAAAAGAATAAACACGTTGCACATGGTCATTGCACACAGAACATCAGAATTATTAGAATCAATAAAATCTCAAACAAACTAATTAATTCACTAAATTTATTGCCAACATATAGAAGAGAAAAGAGCCAAAGTATTATTTATATGCACAAAGTGAGACAAAACATGGGACAAATGAAACAAAACAGAATTTGTTTTTGTCTGCTAGTCAGCCTCTTATTTCCACCACTAAAATATAAGCATCATTAAATGAAATCTTATTATATAATTATGAAAATGACATCATGCTGTATTATTCTTAAAGGGAATGAGAGCAGCTGATTTTATTGCATATCGCACAAACGTGCCTGACCACACCTCTCAGTAATGTTTACATCTGTACAACTTTGCCCCATGTGACGGTTATGAAATCCACAGAATATATAACACCTTGATGATGATGATGATGATATATATATATATATATATATATATATATATATATATATATATATATATATATATATATATATATATATATATATATATATGTATATATATTGCACACAAAAAGAGGGCTACATAGTAAGTCTTACTTGCTTGGTTTAGGGAAAATGTAGAGTGAGTAGGTTATATCACATTGTTCTTGAACATTTCCCTCCAGCAAAGTTCACATTTATCTCTAATCCAACATAATGTCTACTAGTGTTGAGATTTATTAGCTGGAATGTGTGCGTGAGTTCAGTAAACATGATCTAGGTTGGTGAAATTCAGAATAGTGGATTTAAATCCCACTCTGTCAACACATAGTGATTTCAAGAGTGATTTAGTTTAATGTGTAGATGAGGCTTGGATTTGTGTCGTAATAGCCAGATTGTTTACCCACTATTGAGGAAATCATGGGGTCATTTAAGATGCACTCACAGAGAGAAGGGGTCCTTAAGGGTTCTTTGGATAATTAAGAGTTTTAGCTTTCTAAAGGAGCTCCACATGGATTTTTTTTCTGAAATAGAAACAGTCTATTGTAGGGTTCTACATAGAGCACTTAACTAAAGAACTCATTGGGATGAGAAACATGAGACTGTTTAGAATGATGGCCCCTCGATGAAATTCCCTGACTTTGATGCAAATTACAGACACAACAAAAGAGATCAGATGCTGCATTCTATCCATGGCACGCAGTTGGACACACATCATACATGGAAGATCAAGGCCAGGGGGAATCTGCTGCAACCGGATACCAATGGGTTCAACAATGACTAACAGTGCAAAAGCAAACATCAATCGTACATACACAAAAGAAGGAAAAAAGTGGCAGCAAAAATGCTCACACTGTATTCTCAGTCAGAAAAAGTTGTAGAATAGACTTCCATCAACTAATTTGGTTGAAGCTAAGTTTTGAAACTCAGAATTCTAACAGATATAGTTCCTTGCTGTATTTGGTGCCTCCAAAAACACACCTCTAAAGCACATGTCTAGGCTAGAATGCCATAATGCTAGCAAAAGATGGTGAGCCTTCAGAATTGACAGGCAACAAGAGTGACAGGCAAGCCGAGACACATCCTTGTCCTGATTAGTTGATGTTGGTGGTGCACATCATATTTTTTCTTTGATCCTGTGAAAATACAGAGACCGAAGTTTTTAACCCTGAGCAGATTATATTGCCAGCTGTGAGGTAAATTTTGCCAAATATAAAACACACTTCCCCCACCTTTATGTATAGCTCTTTTACATACTAAGTAATACATCTAATTAATGCTATTTGATGCTAAGTCCAGTAAAACAAATCTAATTATTTAAATGTGTTGATCGGGGGGGAAGAGTGAAAGAGCGGATGGGATGTGTGTGTGGATAGGGTTGGAAAGAGAGTAAATTAAATCGTTTGATATGAAGGCCCCTCAGAGAAGCAGTCTCAGTTAGAACAGTTTCCATGACTACCAAGGGTGTATGATGAAGCATACGTGTGTGTGTGAGGAGGTCAGCCTGAATTTGTTTGGCTGTCATCACATCAGACAGCACACACACTTCTTTTAATACAAGTCAAAGTGGCACATCAACAGGGATTGGTGTAGACTCTCTCCACGCTCACCTCTCCCACACTCTGTCTACTGAGATCACAGCATCAGCAATGCAAACACTCATTTTGGCTCCATCATTAGCCTCTGACCATGTATATTTAAATGAAATGAGATGATTTTAAACAATAGACTTAAGAAGACACAAGAAATAAGTGATTAAACAACATTTTATGGACTATTCTAGAATGAGCTCTTCATTATGCAATGCTGGTCTGGAGGCTTTAACGCTTTGTGATATTTTGATTGCAGAGGACCTACATCACCAGAGAGATCATAGCCACAGATGGAGGGAACCGGAGTAGCTCTGTTGAGTTGGCTGTCACCATCACCAATGTGAAAAACCAACCTCCTCAATGGGAGAAGGAAAGCTATGAAGTGGTCATACCAGAGAACACTGTCAGAGACACTCCCATCGTGGTACGATCCATCACACTCCATATCACGTATATTATGCCATGTGTGAACAGTTCACAGGTCAAGATGTGTTTTTTGTTTCTCATTTACACATTATGTCAAGAAATTGATATGCTTGTGGCAAGATTCAAGACATGACATTATAAGGCAGAAAATACACAAAATACACACACAACACAATTGAAATAAATGTAAAATAAGTACAATAAGAATACAATATACCAAGTACAATATAACTAGTCAGCCAGATGACAGATCTGTGTAGTAATAGCAAGTGACTGATATAATTGGAAGATGTAAGTGAGTGTTATAATTTGAAGATGTAAGTGACTCTTATAATTTGAAGATGTTTCTACTGAGTGGTGGGAAATTTATTTCTGAGTGTAATTTCATGCTATAATATTTAAAACATATGACAAATATATGAAATCCATCAACCACTTCCCTTGCTTGTAGCATAGACAGGAATATAAACCTCAAATTAATAGTCACATACAGTACTGCATATTGTTTACTGTTTTATACTCATATTCAAGGGATAGGGGCATTGTATACATTTTACAAAATAGGCTCTACTTAAGACCTACAATAACACAATTCAGTTTACTCTGTCAATTGAAAATTCAGGGGATTCTGAGAGATTTATGAGTGTCAACTGAAATTTCTATTTTGTTAACATTTAACATAGGAAAACTGGAGTTCATCTATTATTTTGGATCATGGAGAGATGGAGTTAATAATGTGTGAGAGAGAGCAGTGGTGAACCTAAAACCTGGTACTGAGCTAAATGCAGAGCTAAGATGTTACTACTAAATGATCTTGCCAAGAGGAGACTTATATGTGGTAAAATGAAGAGCCCCAAAGACTGATCCTTGAGGTACACCACATGTGACAAGGGAAGTAGAGGATTTGTGCTCACCAATGGTTATGAAATGGGATATATCAAAAAGATAAGAGGTGAAGGAAGCATGAGCCATGCCAGAAGTAGCGGGGAAAAAATGGTCACTTTGTATGTGATCACTTGTGAAATATGATCATATGAAATATGATATATATGCACACACACACACACACACACAAAACCATAGCATGAATAATACTCCAGGTAGTAAGGCAGGCTGTTTTTATTTGTTTATTTATTTATTTATTTAGACACAGTAGTTTGATCACATTGACACATTAACAAGTGAGTGCCATATTTGTCATCCCAAAAAATTTAACAAGAAACAAACTGCTTCTGTCTCACTCAGAGAAGTGAGAAACAGTAAAGCTCCAAAGACAACACAGAGTTTTATTCCACCAGTGAGATGGCAAATCTGATAAGGTTAAAGCTCAACAAGATTCCTATTTTGTTCAAAACAATACCTCATAAGATCTGCATTTAATATACTGTGGCATCTCAGTAGGTGTTTAGATGAAATGATCCTATAACTGAGATAGTTATTTGACATGGGAGTTGACTCCCAGGCACTCTAGTCTGAGCTGTCATGTTCTGTCAGTTACCTTGGTTTTCCTCCCAACCTTATACATCTCTCTCTCTCTCTCTCTGACAAGCACACACACTCCCACATGCACACACGCATACTCTGAATGTGTACAGAAGCATCTATTTCCATCTAAATCAGTGACAAGACTGAAGACAAGACAGCTACAGTGTTATCATCTTACCCATACCTACACCGATCATTGCAGACATGCACGTACACGCACACGCACGCACACACACACATATATACACACACACACACACACACACACACACACACACACACACACACACACACACTGGCTATCTGCCTTCTCTTTGCGTATCTCAGAATAGCCAGGTGCTAGTGTCTCTGGAGACTGTGTTAGTCCAGAACCAACCTTCCTGTTACTGCTTCTGCCCTCACTGCTATATTAAGTGAACTGCTGCATCCTGGCCGCTGGACTCGGCCAATAACTGCCTCTTTATTATTCATGACCGTTTAATTTTTTTCGCATTCATTCAGTTAAGTGTGCATTGAGAATTAATTTTCTGGATCCTCTGCAATTCTTTTATAAGTGATTAAGGCTCTTTAAAGTATAGATGAATGTTATACTAAATGTATGAAGTCAAAAGAGGAGAGAGAGAAAAAAGTTTAGAAGAAAAGATTTGCTGTTTCTGGCTTAATTGATCAGTGGTATAAATGCTAGATTTTCTTGTTAGCAGAGAATGCAATGAGGCCTGCTGGATATTTAATAGATCAGGAATGGAAGTGCTTGTCTTGTTCTAAGTGAACACTCTGAATTTAAGGCTATGATTGCCTTTGACACAGATGTTTCTCTGTGCACTTTAAATCAGAAAAGATGGGTGTTTCGGTAACTGTAATAAAGAAGCTATGAAATAAAATTAAAGTACACTCACAGAAATAAAGAGTAATAAACTGTAGCATTCCTTGTCGTTTGGCAGGTACCCTCATGCATACACCTTTTCTACCTTTAGCATGTATCTACCTAAAAAGGTGCATGTAGTGTACCGTTAAAGCTTTATGCTAGAAGGTAATTATGGTCCAATTATGTACTATAAATCTCTTATAAAGATACAATATTTCCAGGTGAAACATGCATATTAAAACAACAAAAGAAATGGTCTCACCCCACCAGCAAGAAAGGTACAGTTTAGCATCTTTTTTTTTTTTTTTTTCCTCTGAGAATGTAAGGATGGGAATTTCTAGGGACCTCACGATTTGACTGAATACTGATTCATGTGATTATAAAATTATGTGACTCTATCATGATTGTTGGAGTCACTTTTTTACTGAGCCTGAATCTGGGCATTAAATGGATTAAACTAAAGTGCACTATGTAGGTTCTGCAATGCCATTATATTATACTATAGGTATTGAGCATATATAGAAGATATGAAGCTATTTGGGTTTTGACTTCACTGTATGAAATTATCCTGTCTGAAGAATACTGGATTCCTTGGCTCAGAAATGTTACAATGAGAAAAGTTGTGAAGTTTGACACATATAATATTTATTTGTCTCTCTGTGCTGTTTAGACAGTGAAAGCCACCTCTCCACTGGGTGACCCCAGAGTGACCTATAACCTGGAAGATGGCATGGTACCTGAGACCAACATGCCTGTGCGTTTCTACCTGACGCCTAACCGAGAAGACGGATCAGCCTCCATCCTGGTGGCCGAGCCGCTGGATTATGAAACCACACGCAACTTTATGCTCCGAGTACGCGCTCAGAACGTTGCCGCTGTGCCTTTAGCTGCTTTTACAACCGTGTATGTCAACCTAACAGGTAATCACTTTCATCTCTCTGTGTTATAAATGACCATCGAATGGCCCTGTATAATAAAAGAGAAACAATGCTAACGTTTCATGATTTATAGAATAGCGTTCTATGATTTTTAGAATGACAAATTGTTTGTTTTTAAAAATACATTTCCATTTCCCAGACCATCTTCAGCACATTTTGACCTGAGAGTAGCAGGTGAAATAAAAGTGTTAAATATTAATGGTTTTTGCTAATATATAAAACGAAAGCTTTCCCTTTCACACCTGCCTGCAATGATGTAACATTTAATGCAGCATCAGTATCTATATTTCTTCTGGCTAGCTTTATTACAATGGTAGAATCATTTGTTTTATACCATGGGAAAAGGGAAGGTGAAAAGGAAAGCAAACTAATAAATAAAAGCTTTCATATATAAAATGGTTCATATGTCAAATCACAGGTTTTTAATCAAAGTTCTATTCTGGGAAAGAAACATATGTATATCAAATCACAGGTCTTAATGTATAGTTGTTTCCCCTTATACCTTTAATCCTACTCACTATTTCTTGATATACTTCAATCCCTTATTCTAATCCACTTTCTCAGATTCTGAACTACACTTACCTACTTTTTTTTAAACTTGAGAAGCAACCATTTTTAATATCCCAAATTTTACCACTTGCTTAGCCCTTTCTTTCCTTCAATATAGCCCTGCATTTCTAATTCCACTGCAGGAAGTCTCGGTGCCACCCTATGTAATTTACTGGCTCTTCCCCAAAGCCATAATTGGGCTCAACTCATGCATGAATCTCCTGCTCTATTCCATTTATGAGTGCACTCTAATACTGATCGAGGATCCTCCCACCCCCACCCCCTGCCTAATATTAATCCAGTAAGAGCTTTATGATGAGGTTGCTTTTAGCTGGTTCTTCCCCTTTAAAAGTGGACACCTTGTGGAGATCAGTGCCAGTCTTTCCCTTACATATTTATGCCCTCCTTCCACAATTAAAAGCACAACTAGTAGCACAGGAAAGAGAGACAGTAAGAGAGAGAGAAAGAGAGACGGAGGAGGAAGGGAGGAAGTCGTAATGGATTTGGACCTCTTGTTTAATTCATGGATTACAACTTTGGCTGGGAGAAAATTAAAAACCTAGAAGTACATCAGATGGCGATTAGTGCCTTGGATCGTTCGACCCATTAAAGATCTTGCCTTAAATTTCTCCTCCTACTTCCCTTCCATTACTGAGGGGAGCCACACACACACACAGACTCACACACACACACGTTGTGACAAATATTGCACGTTGTACGTTTTCTAGTTTCTATTATATATATATATATATATATATATATATATATATATATATATATATATATATATATATATATATGTATGTGTGTAATGAGGGGAGCCATACACACACAGAGACACACACTGATCAGCCCTAACATTACCACTGACAGGTGAATTGAATAACATTGATTATCTCATTACAATAGCACCTATCAAGGGTTGAGATATATTAGGCAGCAAGTGAACAGTCAGTTCTCGAAGTTGATGTGTTGGAAGCAGAAAAAATAGGCAAGCGTATTTATCTCAGTGACTTTGACAAGGGCCGAATTGTGATGGCTGGATGATTGGGTCAGAGCATCTCCAAAACGGCAGGTCTTGTGGGTTGTTCCTGATATGCATTGGTTAGTACCTAACAAAAGTAGTCCAAGGCAGGACAACCAGTGAACCGGCAACAGGGTCATGGGAGCCCAAGGCTCATTAATGCACGTGTGGATCGAACCGTCTGGCCCGATCCCACAGAAGAGCTACTGTAGCACAAATTGCTGAAAAAGTTAATGCTGGATATGATAGAAAGGTGTCAGAACACTCAGTGCAGCACAGCCTGGTCAGAGTGCCCATGCTGACCCCTGTCCACCACCCAAAGTGCCTACGATGGGCAAGTGATCATCAAAACTGGACTATGGAGCAGTGGAAGAAGGTGGCCTAGTCTGATGAATCATGTTTTCTTTTACATCGTGTGGATGGTATCAGGATACACTATGGGAAGAAGGCAAGCCGGCAGAGGCAGTGTGATGCTCTGGGCAATGTTCTGCTGGGAAATCTTGGGTCCTGGCATTCATGTGGATGTTACGTTGACACATACACTCCTTCATGGCAACGGTATTTCCTAATGGCAGTGGTCTCTTTCAGCAGGACAGTGCGCCCCAGTTCAATTCCCCAGATCTCAATCCTACCGAGCATGCATACATACATACATACATACATATGTGTATACATATATATATATATATATATATATGTATGTGTATATATCTTTTTTTTTTTTTTTTTTGCTGCATTGTTGTTGGTTTTCTGCGCATAAGAATTTCACTCGCCTTTTAAACTTTACTTAGGAACTGTGTAAACTGTGACACGGCAATAAATATGAATCTGACATGCTTAGCGTTTGATGTTTTCAAAGTCCTAGTGACATTGTTTGGCTTTTATTTTCTCTTGAAAAGGTTTGCTGTGATATAATAGCTATGTTTATGTCTTTTTTATTTTATTTCTGTTTACTACAAGGTCAGGATGTTCTATTGTGGCTGGCAGCTAAACAGAGATATAATACATCTCGGGTGGATGATGAATCATTCTTTAAAGTGTGGCAACAACTGCAGCTAAAGCCATGCAGCTTAGCCTGACAGAATAAACAGTAATTAAAGTCAAGTGTTAAACATGTGACAAACATATCTGTGGAAAACTAAACCACAAAATACCATTAAAATGTGCATTCTTGGTTTCTGTAAAGTATTTTGTAAGTGTTTATGCCATTAATCTTTTGTTATTTAACTCAGAGATCCATGTTAAAAATGCCGGGCTTTTACATTTTGTGTCTGCTTCTATCAACAGATGTGAACGACAATGTTCCATTCTTCACCTCCTCTATTTATGAGGCCTCTGTGACAGAAGGGGTCGAGGTCGGGACTCTGGTCCTGCAAGTGTCTGCCAATGACCTCGATCTGGGTTTAAATGGAAAGGTATATTATGGCACTATTGATTCATTGATACACTTGGGTGCAAAAGTTTTCATTGCTTATAGTTTCTGGGTGAACAGGAGGAAGCTATTTCTCTTATGAGTTCCAATTTCTCTGCAAAAAAAAACACTTGATCTCTAGACATAATCTGAAGAAGGCACCACATGCTAGAACAGAGATATCGTGGAAAATTTTGGGGTGTTGGGACTGGAGGTGAAGGCTAGGCATAAGTTGATAGAGAATATTTATATCATATTCAGAAAGAGAGATGCAGTACACTGTAGACTGTTTTTTTTTCCACTTCTGGGTTCTATGAAACAGCACAGTTTATGAAGAACAGCACAATTTAGGAATGAGCATGTTGATCCACCTTTTGCATTTTAATTTCTTCACCCCTTTGGAGTCAAGGCAAACAAATAAACTAAAAGAAAATAAAAGAATATTTAGTATAAATATACAGACAAAAACATAATGAAGGCTGCTGGGCTTTTGTGCAAAAATAAGAAGCAATTACGACAGTCAAAGTCTCCAGAAGAACTGTGGCTGGTTCTGCAAGATCCTGAGTAAAAATTACAGCTCATTTCCTTATAATATGGCACAAATTGTATGTGAGAATACTATTTGCTTTAATTAAAACAAAAGGTCATCAGACCAAATGTTGACTTTATTTCTTTTATTAGTGTTTACTGTTCTTTATAGTATTTCTTTAAAAGTAGAAACATTTAATTTCATTATTTTTGAAGGCATCTTTGCTCTACACCATTTCTTGCATGTGCACAAGACTTTCGCACAGTACTGTGTGTGTGTGTATGTGTATGTGTATACAGAAATGCTTTGTTAATAATAGAGGTCAGAGGAAAGTGGCCAGATTGGTTTGAGCTTCCAGGAAGGATATAGTAACTAATATAATCACTCTTTACAAGTGTGGTGAGCAGAAAAGCATCTCAGCATGTGCAACACATTGAACCTTGAGGTGGATGTGCTACAACAGCAGGGGACCACATTGGGTTCCACTCCTGTCCCCTACTGTTGTAGCGCATCCACCTCAAGGTTTGACATGTTGTACATTCTGATATGCTTTTCTGCTCACCACAGTTGTAAATAGTGATTATTTGAATTACTATAGACTTCCTGTCAGCTCAAACTGGTCTTGTCATTCCCTTCTAATCTCTCTCATCAACAAGGTGCTTCAGCCTGCAGACCCTCCATCCTCAGGATGTTTTTTGTTTGTCGCATCATTCTGAGTAAACAATAGAGACTGCTGTGTGTGAAATTCCCTAGAGATCAGCAGTTTATAAAATACTCAAACAAGCCCTAGTACCAACATCCGTACCATGATCAAAGTCACAGAGATCACATTTTTTCTGTATTCTGATGTGTGATGTGAAAAATACCTGAAGCTAGATGTGTGTTTGTGTGTGTGTGTATATATATATATATATATATATATATATATATATATATGCTTGAACAGCAGACATATCTCGTATATCATATATAGAGATACATCAGATTGTATATTAGATGCTGTCATTTTGGAAGAAAAGCACTATACCAGTTTAGCATGCACATAGAAACTGTCACTTTTACTAGTCTTATTGTTAAAATCTCTTATTAGACTGCATAGTGCATTAGCGCTGAACATGTTAATTTATTTTGTATATGAGGTAGATCAACGTGTTCCTTCATAAATAGTGATATTTTGTCATGTTTTTTATTGTTGTGAAGAACTCAGAAGTGTTAAAATGGGTCATTAATAGCTTAACATACACTTGCTTTATTATTACATGTGATAATGAAAGGACATCTGTGCAACTTACAACAATAAATCCCTGATTTACCAAAGGTCTTCTGAGTAAAAATGTGCAAAATTGATAAGACAGAAAAAAGTGGAAAGTGTTTTACAAACAGACTGTACGGGGAATTGCATCTTTCCAATTAGTAAAACAACAAGGTTTTTTTGAGCGTTTGCCTTTATAAATATGCAAATTAGGGTATTTCTCCCTGAAAATATAGAGTAGTGTCAGTGCAAATACAGTGGATTAATTTAGCATCCACAGACTGAAAGTCATTTTGGGAAAGGTGATTGCGTGTGCAAATTAATGCAACCAAAGGACAGGTATTAAATTAGCAGAAGCCCATTTCCCGCATTTGAAGACAAACATCTACTATTTACAAAGTTTTAGTAATGAGAAAGTTTAATAGAATTATGCCTTAGTACTTTAAAATAATTGGAAAGTTTCTCAAAATTATAACTTAATAGTACCATGGTGAAAATTTGTTTCATATTAGACTTTGCCACACATTTGCACCTCTAGTGCCAACAATATTTAAAATTTAAACAGCCTGTTCAGAGCTCACACTTATGTGTATACTTATTTATTTATATATTTATTTATTTTTCTTAATCTTATTTTTTTGTAGTAGCAAACCCACTGAACAAAATGAATCAGTGTTATACTTGATGTACAACATGCCCACTAACTGCATGCGCAATCAGTATTTGGGATATTAGTGAATTAGTGTCTCAATGTCTCATGTGATGCTCTAAGTTAAATTTATTTGTCTTTTTCATTTTGTCCTTATTAGATTCTAATTAATATGCCTACAGTAGATCTGTTTGTAGTTGACAGGAGTGGACATCAAATGCATTCAGTCGTTATTTAACATGCCATTCATACTTTCCATACCATACTTTCTGTAGCTTTACTGAACACTTATAATCAGCAGAGCCTTCCATCTCATGTTGCTCGTGTATATTGAAGTGGTGACAATTTGAAGCTGTTTAACTGGGGAAAAAAAGAAAAAAACCAAGGCCATGAACTCATCAAAGAACGCTCATAAAGCATGAGTAATGACAGATATGTGAGTAAAAAGCTTTGTCATAGGCTTATTCATCACATGCATCCATCCATTACATCAGTTCTACTGCAGAGCTTAGAGGACAGTGCCATTAGTCTTCAGTCCAATTGTAGCTCCGCCTAGCAGAAATTCTACATAGTGTGCATAAACCAATTGAGTAGTAAATCCAAAAAAAGGAACAAAAAATAACAACAGCAGTGCTCTGACTCTGCTTTTTCCCTTTTAATAGAATTACTTGAGGAATGACAAGACTTTGGTTTGGAGAGAGTGTGTCCTTGGCTGCATCATTGCTGTCTGACCAACCTTGCAACAAGCGTGCACACAACTATACAAATATATATGTGTATATATATATATATATATATATATATATATATATATATATATATATATATATATATATACACATTTGTATATTTGTATATTTGCTATGCATAAATAAGTTCAGTCAGACTGTTACTGTAACAGTTGGAGATTGCTGCTTATTTTAATAACTTGGCCCCCCTATAAGCTTTTTATTATATCATTTATTTTTTTACTTTCTCCCTCCTATTTGTGGTTGACACAGTAATTCAGCTGGCAGGGCACCAGTTATTATACAAGACCTGCTGTTATAGTAGCGCTCCTCGCCTAATAATTGCCAGTTGGGGTAGTCAGATGCTGTGGAGAGAGAGCATCCATACCTTTTTATCCTTTCAACCTTTTTCATACTATTAAACCGCCATGAAAGTGTTACTACATTTTTAGGAATTGAATGCAATCAGAGCTTGTGGTGTTGGACTGGAGTCCTGGCAAACAGTTTATGAGGAACAGCTCTCTTTCAAGAGATTGTTTATTGGGGGTAGGAATCTTAGGGCACCTGAAACTTGCCAGTTGTTTTAGGTTCTTTATTGAGCAGAAGACCATTTTTCCAACTTTATAAAGAAACATACCATGTGATTTGGCATGTTTGTTATAACCACAAAATGACATGGCTTGCACATGCCTCTTGTCCAGGTATTTTTGTCCTTCTAATTCATAAAATCTGCAATGTGCCCACACAATTGTTTTTAAAGCCGGGGTCTGACTTAGTCCTACAGATCTGCTAGCTAAATTAGCTAGTGTCTAATGTACATATAGCACACTTGCTATACCTTAAATCTCATCTTAAAACCTCCCTGTACATATTGGCATTAGTTAAGTATTAATAGGATATTGTCTGTTCTTGTATCTTTGTTTTGTGTTGCTAATTGTTTGTCTGGCTGTTTTATGTGCTATTTTATTGCTTTGTTTTTTCGATTACTTATGCTGTTTTATTTCTTGTACCAATTTATGTAGTGTCAACATAAGTTGTTTTAAATGTGCTGTATAAATAAATCTTATTTACTTACTTACTTACTTGCTTACTTACTCATCATAGCCTTTACATTTCACCACCCAATTGGTTTAGACTTTTATGATTTGCTTTACATTCTATTTTATATTACAATCAGATATTTATGGGGATCTGTGCATCAGTGCAAAGTAATTTAAAGAAAGAATTAAGATGTAGCTAAGAATAATATTATTCAGCCCTATTAATTACACATCTGCGTGATGATTAATCATATGTACTATCACTTCATTCGTCTCCCTCTTGCCAAGTTTTGTACGTTGTTTCTTCTTTCCTTTTGTTTCATACTGAAGTTCTCATCCACATCCCTCTTGCTTCATTTCTCTCAGATCTCCTACTCTTTGCTGAACGACCGCAGTGGAGACTATCAGTTCTTCCGCATTGATCCAGAACTGGGCTCCATCTACACCGAAGCAGTGTTCGACCGGGAGACTAAGGGTTCCTATCTTTTAGAAGTGAACTCTATGGACGGCTGGGAGTCTGCCAGGCCAGGAAGGCATGGACAGCCTAACTCTGGTACGACCAGCCAAGCCTGTTTCCTAACAGAACCTCTGTGTTAATAAGTTGTCTGGGTCCATTTAGACTGATTACTCTAATGCTATTGATTTATTCTTTTAAAATGGAATAGGAGTTGTTCTGCATAGGACTGTGATGCCTGAATGTAGCTCTGATAAGTAAAAGGTTAATATTCCTGATGAGAGTGACAGATATAGGTTTTAGCTAAGCACAGAAGTAGTTTTATACCCTGTGTATTTTGTGTCCAAGAGAAAGAGAAGAGAAAACAAATAACCACTAAGGCATCTGAAGAAATTACTCAGAAGTGGTGAGTAAAGGCGGATATAGCTGAACTTGATATATACAAACTTGATATGATGAAACTTGTACTAATCAGCCTCAAACTCCACAGTGAGCCTCTTAGGCCTCAGCATGTCATCCATTCTCTCATTAGTCCTTTATTGCTGAGGATTTGTAGACTTTACGGCAAACTTTTATGTTGAAAATCTGATATAATATGCACTTAGCTGCAGTGAGTGAGTCATTATGAGATGTTTACAAAATGCTATTTCTGATCAGAGCCTCTAAATAATTCAAAATCTGACAAGCTTTACACCAGTGATTAATGCAATATTCAAATCTTTGGTGTTTTGATGAGAAGCAGGTATTGTACATAAAAAAATAAAGAAAAGGTGAAGTATACACCTATATACCTGCACATTCATGCAATTATCCAGTAAGCCAATCATGTGGCAGCAGTGTAGTACATAAAATCAAGCAGCTATCGGTTAAAGGCTTAGTCAGTTAATGTTCACATCACACATCAGAATGGGGAAAAATGTGATTTTAGTGACTTTGACTATGGCATAGTTGTTGATGCCAGATGGGCTGGTTTGAGTATTTCAGCTGATAAACGGCTGATCTCCTGGGATTTTCACGCACACCATTCTCTAAAGTGTAGAGTTTTCTGGAGTGCAATAAACAAAAAACATCCAGGGAGCAGTGGTTCTGAGGCCAGAAGAGAATGGCCAGACTGGTTTGAGCTGACAGGAAGTCTGTGGTACCACTCTTTACATCTGTGTTGATTAGAAAAGCATCCCAGAATGCACAATGTCAAATCCTGAGGTGGATAAGCTATGACAGCAGCAGACCACTTCTGGTTCCACTCCTGTCAGGCAGTAACAGGAATCTGAGGCTACAGAGGACACAGGCTCACCAAAATTGGACAGTTGAAGATTGGGGATTGGGGTTTTTGCTGCTGCCACATGACTGGCTGATTAAATAATTGCATGAATGAGCAGATGTACAGGTGTTTCTAATAAAGTGTTCAGTGTATGTATACATTATATGGCCAAAGATTTGTGGACAAGTGGCCATAACACCCATGTGTGCTTTTTGAACTTCCCATTATAGATTTAGCCCCCCATCCCTGCCCCCCCTTCTTTGCTGTTATAATAACCTGCACTCTTCTGGGAAGCCTTTCCTCTAGATTTTGGAGCGTGGCTGTCTGGATTTGCTTATTCAGCCACAAAAGCATTATCGATGTCAGGCACTGATGTCAGGTGAGAAGGCCTGGGGTGCAGTTGGCATTCCAGTTCATCCCAAAGGTATTCAGTGGGGTCGAGTTCAGGGCTCTGTGCAGCCTATGCATGGGCTTAAAGGAGGATTTTTGAATTTTAAAACGGCTATCTTTGGCTACCTTCTAGAAAAAAAAAACAGTCACTGTACTGTTAGGGGCTTTTTCACACTTGGCCTGAAAACTTGAGTCTGTAATCAAGATCACGATTTGGGGATGGATGTTATCATTGCAAGTTTGTTTTCACATACAAAAATTAATTTCGAACCTAGGCTCAAGTGCACAATTTTTATACATCCTTTCTGCTGTACAGGAAATATTTTTTGAAATATACATCTTATGATGCCCTTGGACACATCAGTGATGTAACTTGGGGTCATCGGGTGTTTCAGGCCATCCAACCCAGCCGGGGGTGATTAGGCCTTGGCTTGTTTCCAACTAGCTTATATTCTACGCATTATGCTGCTCATCCTTCTGCCAACATGTCTAATGCAACCAGAACCATACAGGCCTCCTCTAAGGCTGTTGCAAGTCCCACTGGCATGTTCAGTGCTACTGGTTCTGTATGGATTTCTCATTACACTTAACACCACACGGACATGTCCGCCTAACACAACCAGAGCTATGCTGGTCTCCCCAGGCTGTACCAAACCCAACTGGCACCCTTAATGCATGCTCAGTGCCCCTGGTTCCAAATATGTCTACCAAACACAACTGGAACCATCCATGCATTAGTACATGACACCAACACACATCTCACACCTATCTAAGTAGCATGTGTTCCACAGCCATCTAGAGGCCCCCTCAGTTGTGTCTGTGGTGGTTTTAATGGCCTTCCTCGTGTGATGCCAAGGAGGCTCTAGGCCTTACACAGGGACTAAGCTGCAAAGCCTCTACAGTCCCCCTCTACTGGCTTGCACCATGTCTGTAGCACTCTTCCACCCAGTCTGCATACTTGGCTTACTTCATTTCATTGGCTTTCTCCATCCTCTCCTTCCAGGGCACTGTAAGCTCCAGCATGATCACCTGCTTTGATGTTTCCAAAACCAGCACTATGTCTGGTCTCAGGCTGGTTTCTGAGAATTGGAGCTGCTTCCCCAGGTCCACCCTCATTTGCCAGTCATGTGCTGTTCCAAAGGACCCTGCTGCTTCCTTTGGCTTGGGTTGGGGCTTCTTCCTTGCTCTGATAAAGGCAATTGTCTGCCTTGCTGGTTGGAGGCACTTGCACTGGTCTCTGGCACTGCAGATGGTGATGGAAATTGCCTTCAGCAGCTGGTCATGCCACCCTTGGTAGTGACCTTCACACAGTGCTTTGGGGCAGCAGCTGAGAATGTG
Organism: Pangasianodon hypophthalmus; assembly: GCF_027358585.1. NCBI lineage: Eukaryota > Metazoa > Chordata > Actinopteri > Siluriformes > Pangasiidae > Pangasianodon > Pangasianodon hypophthalmus. Next base: position 8,827,637 of record NC_069734.1, on the reverse strand, counting down.
CTCCAGTGCTCCTCTTCTAGTGATTCAACAGTGATTCAACCTTTCCCCAGCTGAAGAGATTGGATAGACTTTGTAGGACGTCATAGATGGTCTGAATTAGGAACCTGACGTGGAAATGTCAGCCTGCCACAACTCGGACCAGGAGATCTTCCAATCTAATGCCTGTTCCCATCTTGTTCAAGCACCTTGTTGTCACATCCCTACCATCTGGCTTGCACGCAGCTCCTCTTGGAACAGTTGGTGCCTGTCTTTGCCCTGGATTCAGTCGTAGCGGATTGTTGTAATGCTACCGAGCCCTGCTTAGCTGGATGCCACTGTCACCACTAGCGCTCTCTGCCATAGTCGTGACTCAGCCTGGTCCACTGCATCCTTGCGCCGTCCATTTTCTCCCAGTTTGCACTTTGATGCCAGCCTAGGAGACTTTTTGGTCACACAACTCCCTGTATTATAGCACCTCTCTTGCATGGATGACCATATACTCTTCACTCAGACTGTTCATGGAGTGCCTCAGTTTGTTATTCCCATACAGAGCAATGCTGCTCAGGCTTTGTGGCAGGCCCAGCCACCTACAGAGGTGCTGACTGATCTGTCTCTCAAAGTTCTCCACAGTTGATAAGTAGAGGTCAATAAATATAACAAGCATTGCCGTATTATTCTTATTAATTCATATTTAATTAATGTATTGCTTATTTAATTAGTGTTTATTTAGCTCAACACTGAAAGTGTTCTCTTTTATTTTCAGACCACAAAATGCCTTTCTGCACCACTGTGGCTCTTAAAATAGTTAGTAATGTGACAAGTTCAACCAAATTATTTATTGATGCTTCTACACATGGTGTGATCTGCACTTTAGTGCACTTGAAGTGAAGCCCAGACTAATGTTTTCAGGTAGACAACAGTGCAAATTCTAATTGTAAATTTCCTATTTCAGTTGCTTCATACAACAATTCAAGGAGTGTTTCAGATACAGCAACACAAAATGTTTAATTTATCATGCTAGATTTTTCTTCAGTACAGTTTCCTAAAAAAAAAAAAAAAAATCTTTCGTGTTCACAGCATCTCATTTGTTTACCTGTTGAAAATTTGTAAAGTGGTCTCAGAAAATCCGTCAGATCCATCGGTCACTGTGGCTGAATTTTGGGAAAGAATTTTTGGACCAAAATACTCATCATGCCAATACTCATCTCTGCTTTATGAAAACATTTTAATAAAATGATGTGAAAATGTTTATTTTGGGCTACTTTCTAAACTTGTCTTGACTGTCTGCCTGCAAAGGTCATGTTGGGTAAGGAGCCAGTTCCAATAGGTGTAATGGTAAATGTGGTCTGTCTAAAGATGTCTAAAACCGTGATACGTAATTGTGACTTCCTCACACAGTGAATGTCAGGCTTTAATTAAGTCGTTGCCTAGCTACCTGCCATAGCAAAATAGACATAAGCCTAATCAACTCAGTTTGTAATCAGATACCAAAAGATCTCAAAATGTCTCCTGTGCTATCACATCATCATCAAAACAGAGAAGAGTGCTTACAAAGTTTGTACAGAGGGCACCAGAGAAAGTTTTAAAATGTTTACATTACCTAATAATTTTGTCTGTAACACCGGTACTGAAATAATCACTGACTGAATTAATCAGTGATTATTTTTCCAAGGATGTTACCACGGACAGAGATTGATCGAGTGAAGACATGATGATGATACTCGTGTTAAAATTTAAACGATGATACTCGTGTTAAAGTGATTTTTACCTCAGGTGAGACAGAGATTGATGTGGCTGATGATGTTAATCAAAGTGATACCTTGTTTCCTGTTGAAAATGTATGCTGCTATAAAATTTGGCAGTAATGTTTTTTTTTTCCATGAATAGATTAGGTTATAGATATAGAGGCAAGCGGGGCATCTTTTGATGGAGTCAGAATGGAATCTTAAATGCAGTTTTCTCTGTTTTCACTTCTGGGATAACCAGAATTTAAAATGTTATAAATTTACTCTTACTTTCTGGTTAGATTAATTCAAACAAGAAAAAAATTTCAGTTTAGGAAAGCCTATAGTTTTCAAAAGTATATATCTCGTAAAGTCACCCAAAACACTGCTATATATAGATTTACTTTGAACATTAGTCTGTGTTTTCCCTGAAAGGATATATGGCCAGATGAGCCACCTTGCTTTGGTAGGCAGTGAGACATGTTGTTGTGTGATATCACATATTACTATGTGATGTAATGATTTTGGGACATATTTTAGTGATATGCTCTGCAGTAAGATGCAGTGATGTGCTCTAATGAACTGTGATGTGTGGGAAATTATAGTGAAGTGTAGCAGCCTGTAGTGTTGACACTACACATGTAATGGTTTTGTATTGGTTAGTCACACACTGTCTTCAAATTCCACAACATCCTATTTTCACAGTCAGTGCAGGTCTATCAGTTCCTATGTACAATAATGTAATGAAGTTATCCAGTCAAAGTGATTGGCGTGACAACCAGAGCAGAAAACACAGAAGCAGGAAGTGACACAGCCCAGCTATTCTTGTTTATTTGTAGTGCAGTGACATGACCATGCCTTGACAACAGAACTCTGAACAACATGTCAGCCTGTCACTGAATGACAGCTACAGTGTTTACAGTATTCTCATTCTCACACATGCTGAAACATACAGCTGAAGTCTACTGGACTACTGGAGCCTGCCAGGATTTTTTTTATGTGTTTGTTTCTTCCTATAACTTTTACATGAGATGCCTCCACAACCTGCTTAAATAATTGATGTGTTCTTGAGAAGTATATTGCAAATCATGTCTCTTTTGAAAGTGCTATTAAACGATGAAATATTAGAGAGAGGAATGGATGTCCTTCCCATTCCTTCCTTCTTAACCCATCCAAGGCTGTGTCCCCAAGGCTCCATCCTAACAATCACATCCTGATGGCTTCAAACCAAGAGATGAGAAGACTGAGATAGAGGTAGAGCAAACAGAGCAGGTGAAAATAGGAGGAGGATGAAAATGAGAAATGGTGATAAAGGATCACAGAGTGGGAGCCAAAGAGGGAGAAACAGAGAGGGGAAAAAAAGAGAGACAAAATGAGACAAACATGCATTTAGAGAGAGGGAGGTAAAAAGATAAGAACGAGTGCAATGAGAGAAAAAAGCATCCAGATTGGTAGACTAAGATCACAGACATTTGTTTAATCTTGTGTGTGTTTGCTGTCTCCCTCAGACACGGCGTATGTGCGGATTTTCATCAGTGATGTGAATGATAACAAGCCGGTGTTCGCGCAGACGGTGTATGAAGTCGATGTGGATGAGGATGCGGATGTTGGCTCCACCATCCTCACCGTTAGCGCTAATGATGAAGATGAAGGTAAGCCAGGATGAAGACGAGATGTGAATACATACAAATACAAGTGAAGGTACATGGGTCGCATGGCTAACTGTGTACTGGAATGATGATAGGTTAGAGAAATTCTAAGCCAGCTTTTTACAGTGTCACTTTTTACGTTGTCAAGGTTGAAAGCTCAACCTTCGATTTATAGGACACAGCACACAGTCCTCAGTGTATCTTCAAATTCTTCATTTTGCACTTCACACTGCCCACAGTTCACAACTATGAATACCTCAGAGTCAAATCATTTTATTTAAAAGGTTGTAAGGATGTTTCAGCTTTTTTAAAAAAAATGAAAAATCAAGATCAAGATCATGTTTCTGGATTAAATCAGTATACACGTCTATAGGCTCAGAAACAATTGTGGTATGAATGTGAATGAAGTTAAGGAATGCTTAGTTAACTGCTGACGTCACGATACATAAAATGTGACACAGTGACCTGCAGAATTATTGCCACTCCTGATTAAAAAATATATTATACCACAGCACTGTTGAATTCTTCAGTTATTTAATTAATTCATGTTAATTACAAGTGTTACTTAATTTTCTATTACAGCGTAGTTGTAACAGTAATTATGGTTCAAATGATAGGTTTATATTAATGTGCTTGTTCCAATGTGTTATTGTTTCTATAGTAACACCTATTTCACAGGCACAACATTAAATGTAACTATAAATGGATTAAAAATTAAGTGTTGTTTATGAAATAATAAAAAAAAGAAAATAAAAGCATGCAATAGTTGGCAAATCACTATAGAGTAAGAGCAATAAAATACTTCAGGATCTAGTAACAGTGGTAACAGTTGTGGTAACAGTATCACGCCAACCTGTCTTAGATTATGTTCGTGTTATATTCCTTACATAACACATGCAATATGTTACATTTTGAACTTAATGTTATGTAAATAAATTTTTTTAAGTCATGCATTTTTTCTACAAAAACCTTGTTTCAAAATTATCTATACCCTTAGAAGTTTGCTCATGTGGATGACCCTCTTCAAATTTCTAACTGTTCTAGCTTTTTGAATGTTTTTGTATTATAGCTGTGATTATGCTTAACTGATTATGTTTCATATCCATTACTTGACTTGTGCAACAGCCATCTGTTTCCTAAAAGTTATATTGAATATCCTTCAATGTCAGTAATCCTGAAACCAATGGTTTAGAAAAGCCTACTTTTTTTTTCCCCTAACGCTGCTACTCATGCTGCATCACAAGGCAGCGTAACCCACTCGAAGGAAAGCGCTATCTACCCTCTTTCAAATAGATAAACTCACAGACACCCATGATTGGCTAGACCGCATGCAATCCCTCCCAGAACGCTCCCTTGGCTCCTGCCTATGACTTAGATTAGATAGATTAGATTCAACTTTATTGTCATTGAGCAGAGTACAAGTACAAAGCCAACGACATACACATAGCATTTAACCAGAAGTACAAACCAGCAAGTAGCATTAAGTGTGAAGTGCAAAAGAGACAATGTGTTAGAGTGGCAGTAAAGTGCAATGTAACATGCAAACAGAGTGGTATCAACTGTGCAAGTAGAAAATAAGGCATGAAAAAAAATTGCAAATGGCAAGACGTGTATAAATTAGTCTGGAGACATGTATTAAAGTAATTGAAGACATTAAGTGTAGGTGCAAAGTGGAATGGCAGTAGTGAACATGGATCCATTGAAATGAGAGGGATCCAAGGCACAACAGAACAACTGACTATAAGGTGCAATTGGGAGTAGTGCAAGACTGTGCAAGCTGTTGGCTGTGAGATCATCAGGATTCCTACTTGCAGTCTCCGGATGATAGGGTGAATGTTCTCATATATTGTGCAACTCTATAGTCCCCAAAATACCATTTTTAAACAAAGTTCTTGTGAGAATATTTTTATTATAGAAAACTAACCAGTTTTTTCTGAAATTTAGGAAATTTAAATTTAATGTTTAAAATTTTTAATGTTTGTATCACTTTTGCTCATTTTACGAAGGGGGCCGATAATTCTGAAGGGAAATGTAGGCCTTTCAAATGTGCACACAGGATGAATAATTATCAGAAAGCCAATGTACCGACAAGTTAAGTCCTCCCACTCGTACATACACAGGTGCGTTAATCTGCACACTCTGAGCCCAAGAAAAAAAAACCCTGAGATAAGCGCTGTTTCATTTCCCTCTCACATGTAAATCTATCCAGACGGCAGCACGTCACAGTCAAGACATCACTCATTTCTCATTGGCTAGCCATGTCAGGTCCATAATTCCCTGCGTGAATCATCTGCTCTGTTGCATCTGGTGTGCTTTTGGATATGTGAGAAGCTGCTGCGCTGATCATCAGGCATTTATCAGGGCCTTTAGCCTCATTACGACAGACATCAGTCTTAAACTGATCTTCCATAATGGCTTCTGGTGATGTCAGGGAGTATTAGCTGTCTTACTTTGTGCTTATCCCTTTTCATAAAAGTCCTGAGAAAGCGCCAACCTCCAGATCGCTAATGACATGATACTTCTAGTAATTTATCAGAGCTGCTCAGGGTGATAGTGAGATCAAAATTTAGATCGGAATTGAGGCTGCCCAAGCGTTGTGTCTTCTTCATTGTTCCTCTTTCAGCAGGGAAACTCAAAGGCAGAGAGATGAGAGGTGCCATGAGGAGAAGGAGAGCAACAGTAGCTGAATATTTGTATATATTTTTTATTGTTTCTGTTTCCACTTTGTTTGCTTATGCCATCTTTACACTCAGTGTTCTACAGGGAATTGATCTTTGCTGGGTATAAATCTAATACGAAACAAAAAATGGTTCACTCACATGTCTTTAATGTTGGAAGACACAGTAGAGGTTGCAAGATTAAAAATTGCATGTCTTACTCATGCCACATCTCTTTTATTCCTTTGCTCTTGAGATTTTAGCTCCTGCCTTGTGTGATTCTGGCTCTGCTATAGTTTAATAACCTGCCAGTAATATAATTGACTTCATTTATTCCAAGCTCCATTTTCACTTGTGTGATACAGGAGGTTGGTTTGAGTCATAAGGAAAACAAGACAATATACAAAAATTTGAGATCTGAATTTTTTCCCTTTATATAAACATTTTTACGTATTATTGTATATTGCCAGCTTAGAATTGCTTTACTAATCATTAATTAGCCTGCCCATTTCCAGAAACAGTTACTAAGGAGAATCAGAAAACACTCACAGTATGGTATAAGGCACTAATAAGCTATAAATGTTTCCTAAGAACTGCTGTATGCTCTACATATATGCTTATTTCATATGCACATGTATTTATTTATGAATGAATATTTGACTATATTGACTAAATCTTCATCAGAAAATCTGTAGTAGTATCAGTTACCTGTAGTAGTTCTGGAAACTTATGGCCACTATGTCGTTTTGCAGGTGCCAATGCTAAGCTGCGCTACCAGATTACCGCAGGTAACACAGGCGGCGTCTTTGATGTGGAGCCTGAGGTGGGCACCATCTTTATCGCCCAACCACTGGACTATGAGCAAACCAAACGTTACAAGCTGTATGTGTTGGCCTCGGATGGGAAGTGGGAAGACTACACCGCTGTTGTTGTCAGTGTGGTGAATAAGAATGATGAGGCACCTGTGTTCTCTGTCAATGAGTACTACGGCAGCGTGACAGAGGAGCTGGATGGTTCGCCAGTGTTCGTACTGCAGGTGACGCATTTACTGCAGCAATAATAAAGGATTAGTAATACTCTGCTTTTCTTATCATATGTCTTGGGAGAAAATGTAGGAGGGGGTGTGGGGGGGGGTATGCTTTTATATGTTAGTGTAAATAAGCAGTGACTGGTAGGACTTGACCATATCCATTAAGTAAATTATATTATGCTTTCAGGCTAGGTAAATATGTTCACTTTTGAATCAAATCTTCTTGTTTTTCAAGATTTTTTAAAATAAAGTAAAACCATTAAACAAAACGCAGCATTTCTGAACAGCACAGAATTAGGTTGAGTCATTTCTTCAAAACCATTTTTACCCTTGGGAGTTGGTGGTGATGGTCCCATTTCCCCGAATTGAGGGATGGTACAGAATTCCACATCCTGTCTTGTAAATTGCTGTATAATTTGTTTTGAATGAGCGGGGAAATGAGTCATGTTACAGCCGTACTCAGATTTTAAGTCTTTGTACAAGCACTTATCAAACCAACGATATGGATAAACAGATTTTTGGACATTTTAGGAACTCGAGTATATTGTCTCATCACTGAATTCTTTAAAGCCTGAATTGCAGCAGATGACCTAATGCTTTGACATAATGCTCTTTATCCAATTTGAGGCTTGGAAATGTACTTACTTTGTTGTTTGTATAATTATTAGATTAAATTATATTGATTTTTTTGCTGTTAGTTGTTTGTTAATTGTTTCCTGATAGAATTCATACTTGAAGAGGGATTTTAGCAGAGGGAGGAATTTCAGCTCTTGGCACTTGAGTCCACGTCAGCACACTTCAGCAATTTCAAAGAAAAGGTGTCAGTGGAAAAAGGTCTAAGATATTCTGTTTGATGTTTTAGGTAACAGCCACTGACCCAGATAAGGATGCTGACCAAGAGGCTCTACGCTACTCGCTGCATGGTCAGGGAGCTGAAAGTGAATTCATCATTGATGAGGTGACAGGGAAGATCTATGCCCAGAGGACTTTGGACCGAGAGGCACGGGCTGTATGGCGCTTTGTGGTTTTAGCCACAGATGAGGGTGGCGAAGGCCTGACTGGATTTACTGATGTCATCATTAGTGTGTGGGATATTAACGACAATGCCCCCATCTTTGCCTGTGCACCAGACAACTGTCATGGAGATGTGGCTGAGAACTCCCCACCTGGCACTTCGGTCATGGAGATGACTGCCACTGATTTGGATGATGCAGCTGTAGGGCAGAATGCCGTACTAACATATAGAATTGTTGGTAATGCAGCCTTGAGTGGAGGCAACAGTGGGGTGGATATGTTTACTATCAACCCAGCTACTGGAACCATCTCATTGGCCAAGGCTGGCCTGGACCGGGAGCAGACAGATTCATACCTCCTACTGGTAGAGGCCAGGGACGGAGGTGGGATGACGGGTACAGCCACTGCTGCCATCCATGTAACAGATGTGAACGACCACACTCCTCGGTTCTTGGACCGGTCTTGTTCAGCACGGATCCCTGAGAGCAGTGAGCCCAACACTGCCCTCCTTGACCTGGTCGCTGAAGACGCAGATGCTGGTGAGAATGGTCAGCTGACATTCAGTGTGGTATCCGGAGACCCAGAGCAGAAGTTCTACATGGTGAGTCACCGGCAGGAGCAACGGGGAACCCTACGGCTCAAGAAGCGATTGGATTTTGAGAGGCCGGGTGAGCAACGCTTCAATCTTACCATTAAGGTGGAGGATCTGGACTATTCCAGCCTCCTCCATTGTACCTTAGAGGTAGAGGACTGCAATGACCATGCTCCAGTCTTCATCCCTCACTTCCTGCAGATTCCTGACCTGAGAGAGGATGTTTTGATTGGTACTAGTGTTGCTTCAGTGGTTGCCAGTGACTCAGATTCTGGTCTGAATCGGGAGATTAGCTACAGTATAGCACCTGAATCTGACCCATATGGTCTCTTCTCAGTTGATCAGACTGGACTGGTGACTGTGGCCGGGCAGCTGGACCGCGAGATTACCGCCCAGCATAACTTGATCATCCTTGCATCTGACCACGGGACTCCACCATTGACTGGAACTGCCACTATTCACATCTCCCTGCTGGATGTAAATGACAACGGGCCTGAGTTTGAGTCTGCATACTCGCCTGTAGTGTGGGAGAATGTTCCAGGGCCGCAGTTGGTACATCTCAACACCAGCTCTACGTTGCTTAGAGCTGTTGATCGAGACTCTGTAGAAAATGGTTCACCTTTCTCCTTCACTGTCCCTCCTGAATACCGTTACAGCAATGACTTTTACCTGCAAGATAACAGGAATGACACGGCCACCATCACAGCCCTCAGAGCCTTTGACCGAGAGAGACAGAAAGAGTTCCTTCTGCCAGTCATCATGACTGACAGTGGAAAACCACCCAAAACAGTCACCAGCACGCTCACTATCACTATCGGTGACAAGAATGACCATGCCCATGTTGCTGGAGAGAAGACAATATATCTTAACAGTCACAGAGGTAAATATAGAGAACTAAGAGGTAAACAAATGCATCTTAGTTTATTATGTGTAAACTAATAGTGTGTGAAGGTAGTGAATGATTAATTATTCTTCATAATTAAGTAAAACTAATGAAAATTAAGGGTGTTATTTGTTTTGGCTAATCAGAACAGTGCTGTCCTATTTAGTAGTGTATATGAGCCTATCGGTCCATGCCTATGTAGAATCTGTTTGCTAATAAATGCCATGCCTACAGGAGCAGGAATAACCCACAAAGCAGTGCAATAGGGCATTAAGTAGGTAATTAAGCTAAATAAGTTAATTATATATAATAATTAACTGAGGCAACATTAGATGGGATGATTTCTAATTATATGAACACAACCAACTTTCCATAAAAAATTAATGGAAATTTATCAACCATACCTAAACTATACCAAACTGCATTACCCCCTTTTTTTTCTTTCTTTTTTTTAATTTCTGCATCTAGTAACAATTTGAATACATTCTCTACATTTTTCACATGGACCAGTGTCTTATATTCTTTTGGCAAAGGTGATTGCTATATCAAAACCAATCTATCTTTGCAAGTGGTAAATCTCGAAGGCATTCTCAATGTAAAACAAATATTGTCTCTCAGTGAAGATATACATCTTTAGAGAAAAGTATACACATTTTTTTTATGTCAAAGACGTCACCAGCACTTTCTGCTGTTTGTTAGTTTTTTCCTGGTATTTTGGGAATGCTTTTGTTTAAATTTCTGAGAATTCTTAAGATAAATGGATGTAGCTGGAGCTCTCAGGTGAGCTGGGATGAAAAGATGGGAGAATAGTGCTGATGCAGCTGCTGCTGACCTCATTCTTACACGTTTTGAGGAGCTGTTTTTGCTCAAGAGCTCCTTGTGCTAAAAGCATAGCAACCAGAGCAAAGGGTGGCTGGATCCATTAATGTGTTTAAAGCCCAAAAAGAAATGTGCCACAGCAACTTCCATGTCTAGCTCTGTGTTTTCTTGCAAACGGGTGTCTGAAAATGTAATAGGTGTTAAAAAAAAATTCCTTCCATTACATAGAACTAGTCAGTATTTTTTTGGATCATGTTTATTTGCCTATTAAAGCTATTAGTGTCTGCTCATTTCCAGGAAGCATGATAAATTATTTTGTTTACTAGTGAATGTGCCAATGTGAGTCTCTCAGGCTGAAACTAGATTGATTACTAGTGCTTGGTTACATTATGCCCACCTAGCTAGGTTGAAAATGAACACCATAGGAATACAGCCAAAATGTCAACTTGTTCTGTGCCAAAAAAATGTCTTTGGGCCATACACTAGTCTCAAACTGTCATTCAGTTTCTTGCGCAGGATATTTCCTTTTCATTCAGCCACATCGAGGGACAGATATTAGCATTTAATTTTCATTAACTATACTCCTGGCAAAACCAAGCTAAACAGATGCATTTGCTTATTTATGAACAGATCTGTTTGGTTATACAGTGTAAGTGTACAAACTGAAGGCAGTCAAAAGTTTTTCAAAGTGAAAACACATTTAATGCTCTCCATCATTTTTGGTTCTGAGTAGTTTTGCAATTTCCACTATATGATTTGTTAGCTAAATTGTTGGGTAACACATCACTACACTAACTTTTTATATCATCTGCCATAAAGCTGCATAAATGTTTATATATTTTCTGTTTATGTTTGTTCTAGGCCTCAGCTGTTCAAGACAGTACCTCAGTCAACTGACATAGATTTCTGTTCACATACTGTCATCTTTTATAAGATTATTGTTTTCTTTATGGTAATGTACAACAATATTATGACATAGTTATTTATATATAGTGTCTGAGATGAGAGGCTGAGACAGATGCAGTTGCAGTTAGAGCGGTGTATTAAACAATCGGCAGACAAATCCAGAGCGTTAGACTCTGTTAGTAGCAATAACGTGATAAAAAAGGCTTGGTATGCTTCAGAGTATGCACAGCTGAGCGTTACTTCTCAATGTGTTTGTGAGTGAGAGTCCATTTTGTAGTGTGTGTGTGTGTGTGATTGGGAGCATGTGAGGGTGATCAAAGGTGCTGGGACTGAGAACATGTTAGTGCTGATGAATTCTGGGAAGAGTTATCTGGGGAGACCATGAAGGGTCTGAAGGGCCCCAGTGTATTCTGGGAAATTGAGTTTGCAGACTGAGTTGACCTCACAGTTAGTTATTATTAGTTATTTATTAGTTTTATTAGTTATTTCATTTCATTTCATATTTGATTAGTTACAGTATGCAGCTTTATGTCAGTTATCAGGAAGGGCTGATGTAGGTTTTATCTAGCCAATGACCCCAATATTTTGGACTTTCTTAACTTTATTGTTCTATAGTGCCGTTATATCTACTCCATGTACATATACTGTAGATGCAGAAGAAAACATTGAAGTTTAACGAACCAATGTTTTTTTTTCATGCCCTCACTTAATAAACTATAAATGTAATATATTTAATGCAATATAAATTAGAAATGTACTGAATGCATATCCTGTAAAGACTATCCTATAAAGAGTTATTCACAAGACTATACTTTGCATGATTATATTTGTTTGAAAACATGATGGAGAAAAATAATGGTTTTCTCTCTATTATGTTACTCTGAGAATTTGAACAAAAATGATCCAAGGTTAGTTATATCTCTGAAAAGAGTAGTAACAGCAACAAAGTGTGTGCCCATCTGTGCATTGGGGCTTGGTGTTAATGAGGTGGAGAAAGCACAGCTTACCCTACTGAGACCAGGGCAGCAATATGATAAAAAAAAAAAAAAAAGAACTCCTGTACCTATATTACACTGGTATAGAGAAGCAGATGAGAAAATAAGATTTAAAAAAGAGAGGAATTTAAATGACAGTGTGATCACTGATAATCTAAACATTTAGTTTAAGTATGAAATCCTGTACAGAAGCCTGTACTAGTTGAATTGCATGTATGCATTTTGACTTAATAACTTATTACAAGATAATGTTGTTACTTCGACTTGATATCCCATTATTTCAATTTAATATGTCATTTTTGTCATATTTAACATTATTTTGTGATTTTGACGTAATCCATCTTATTGATAGCTTATGTGATGTTTAATGTTAAGTCAATATAACAGGATAACTGAAAAATAACCTGGTGTTTAGGGCTTTGGTAACCCCAGCATTGCTGTTCAGAAGTATTATTATTATTATTATTATTATTATTATTATTATTAAATACAATTTACGGGAATTACTGGAGTTACAGTATATGATTTAATATTATAAGTGTGGACAAACAGACACTAAATATATTTTGCACCAACAGGGAGAATGCCGACATCTGTTTTGGGAAAGGTGTATGCTCCAGATCCTGATGACTGGGACAACAAAACCTATGCATTTGAAGGACATGTTCCTAAGTAAGATCTTTATCCCCCACATCTATTTATTTTTGGTCATTTTTAGTTTCTTTTTCCTTTTGTCTTTGTCTACTTTTCTTAGTTCTGTGTCTTTGTGTCTCTCTTTCTCTGTCTCCATCTTTTTGTCTCCTTTCTGCCTCCTCCCTTCCTTATTGATGTTAGACACCTTAGTGGCTGTGTGATTAAGGACTGTGTAAGGGGACTCTAATGGAGGCAGCTTTAGCCTTGAGAGGTCTAAGCGCTGATCTGCACTCTCCTGATGTCCTCCCTTCCTCCCTCTCTCCGTCTCTTCCTCTCTATGCTGATATCTGTGCAGTCATCCATTGGTTTGGGGGCTGGATGCCAGGATAAAGTTAAATTTTAAGAAGCAATCAGGCTCATGTCAGTTTTATGGCCAGGGCCTTGAATTTTAAATCAGCACATCTTAGCAGGGCCATTCGCCCTCCAGTTATCAGCACTGCTAATTAAAGATGAAGGAAGCTTCTAGAGAAGCTGTTGCTCTCTCTCTCTCACTTCCATTTCTCTCCCACTTTAACTCTCCTCACCTCACTCTACCCTCACTGATCTCTTGTGTTCATGAGAGTGTTCTTGCTGCCCTCTCTAACCTTTCCTCTAATTTAAAGTGCCATCTCATTTAGTCTGAATATGTATCTGCCAGCACTGGTCTTAGAGGTTATTTGACCAGAATGCCAGTTTTCTGTTAATTCTGAAATTTTGTTTGTCATCAGTTAAATGGTTTTAAAATGACCGGTTTCATCCATTTAACTTTGGCTGAACTGTTTGACATTCAAGGTTCTTTTAGGTTTAAAATATATTTGCAATTCTTGCTGAATTGGAGCGAATGCATCATTACAATATTATCAAAATATATTTTAAAACACCGTTAACATGAATAAATTTGTTTAATAAGACAACCACTAATTATAGACTTTGTAGGACCATGTACTCTGTTGGGCGTGTCCAGTTTAATGGGTAATTTACTAAGAATGTGCAAGTAATGAACACAGCAGTGGCTGCACATTATTTATGCATGACCTGCTTAATTTAAGCTCCTGCTTTGCTTATGTCTTCTTTTCAGAAAAACTTAGGAGTGGATGCAGCTATTTTGTTGTACATTTGTTATTAGATTATTTGAAACAAAAATTAGTGGCCAGCTTCTTTTAATACAAACTGCAATGCTTAAAAACGGGTAACTGTGTAAGGCTCTTCTACTTCTAATTATTAAAGTGACTTTAACATTATAGACAGTGAAGCAGAGAAGAGTGAATGACATTCTAGTGACTGAAGCAGAATTACACTGAAAAGAACATGAGGCCAAAAAGTGAAGGCTGGTAAAGAGCTTCTTTTGATTTGAGACTTCAAATCATATTTTCAGTTCTTCTGGTAAATTCATATCTTTTGTGACTCTGTAAGCAATATGGTTCCTGATGTCATGCCATTAGTCACTGAATGAAAATGAATACATCTCTATAACAATCACTGTTTGACCAATCACAGTTTGCACAGAAAATATCACCAGCTTATCACAGTTGTTAAATAGCATATGTGGTTGCAAACTGAGTAATTAATTATACGCAGCATGTGCAATGGGCCATATTCAGAGTTCAGAGAAAAGTCAATGAGATCACATTTTTCCCCATTCTCATGTTTAATATGAACATTAAATGAAACTCTTTACCTGTATATAAATATATTGTAAATATAAATTACTTTATATTTGATGAAATCTAAAAAATGAAAAATATGTGTGGCCTGTGCAAAAGTTTGGAGACACTTCCAGGTGTAAAATCTCAAAACTGTTTAGGTCTTAAATAAACTCATTAGGACTGGCTAGGCAGGTCAAGGATTGTCATTAGGAATAACAATTCCTGAGGATAATAAATTCTTTAACTCTTCAAAACATGTGCTATTCAACAACCATGGACTTCTCTAAGCAGCTGACTGAGAATCTGAAAATGAAGCTACTTAATGCTTGTAAAGCAGTGGAAAGCTATAAAAAGATATCAAAGGACCATTAATTTATACTGACAGTTAAAGGGAACTGTGGAAGTCAAGGCAAGATTTGGAAGACCAAGAAAACTCAGATAGAACTGCCTATATACTCGTCAGACAGGCAAAGCAATTAAGCAATATCGCCCAAGCGAGAGTGAGGTTATACTGAAGATAGGCACAGCTGTGATTCGGCCACAGACACAAGACCACAGGCCTGTAAAACCTCACTCTTGCTTGTGCAGTATTGCTTTTATACGACAGTCCTATGAACAAGAAATTAATAGCTATTAATAAGTAACTGACATTTTGTACACAATATGGCCAACTGTTTTGTTTGTTTTTGCTCCGCTAGTGGAAGTAGATCCCAAAGAAGGTACACTCACTTTATAGCACGTCATATAGCAGCTGGCTAGCTAGCTCACATTGACATGTACGTTCCCATTAAAGGTGCTTCCAGTGAAATTGGCTTCCCTTCTTCCTTTTCATCTTAAAAAATCTGAAAAAAGTTATATTTATGAAAAAAGTATTATTTGCCATGTCCACTGATGATGTCGCTAACACTACTGTAGTAACCCTTACCTGTAGTAACTATCTCTAGATTCCAAACAGGGAAATGTTCCAGTGCAGTTATACTAAATATAAGTACTCTTGGAACACCGCTCGTCCATTCAAATTAGTGGACCTGATCTAACTGTTGTATAAAACTGTTTGTGCCTCATCACAAAAGTGAAAGTATGATGTATGCAAAATAATATCTGTATAAGCCAGAGGCATTTTCGATACAAGTGCCGTGCTGTAGACTAATAAATTAAAAATGGAACTCTTTGGCCACATTCAGGAGCAGCATTTGATGAAAAGAACACCTTGCCAACTGTTAAGCATTGGGGTGGATCTATTATGCTTTGGAGTTTTGAGACAACCACAGGAAACATTGCACAGGTAGATGGAATAATGGATTCCAGTAAATATCTGCAAATTCTGGAAGTAGATATGACACAGTCAAGAAACTGAAGCTGGCTTCTACAGCAGAACAATAATCCAAGACATACCTCAAAATCCACAATGGACTACATCAAGAATTGCAAGCTGAAGCTTTTGGAATGGTCTACACAGTCGCCTGACTTGAACATCATTGAAAAAATCTGTGGGTACATCTTAAACGTGCAATGCATGCAAAGAAAGAAACCAAAAATAACCAAGGAACAGTGAGTGAAAATTCATTAAAATTCATTGTACAACAATTGGCAGCTGGAATTTGCAAACTCTGACTTAGTAATGACTTAGTAGAGTGTCCAAACTTTTGTACACACCAACACACACAGGCTATGTATGTATATATATATATATATATATATATATATATATATATATATATATATATATATATATATATATGTATGTATGTATGTATACATATATATATATATATATATATATATATATATATATATATATATATATATATATATATATATATATATGTATGTATGTATACATATATATATATATATATATATATATAGACACACACTTTAGTATATAATGAAGCACTTAATGAATGAGCTGTTTCCTTCTTCTGGCCCTGCAGTTACTTCATCCTGAACAAGAGGACAGGTTTTCTGGTTATAAAAGAGAATGCTCCACCTGGCACCTATGAGTTCCAGGTTCGTGTGTCAGATGGCGAGTGGCCAGATGCTGTGTCCAGCGTCAGAGTTCACGTACGAGAGTTACGGGACGAGATCATCTACAACTCTGCCTCACTTCGTCTTGCAGGTACAGCTCAATCTGAAGCAAATTTTCCTATAATGATTTGAATGATTTAGCTGAATGTAATAAAAACAACATAAAGTATGCTGATTAAACCAACGCAGTGCACAACACATTGATTTATTCACTCTTATGAAAGTTACTCTTTGGAAATATTAGGGATCCTTAGGCCAGTGACAGTATGCTAATTGATGATAATGTGCAAAGATCTCATATTACCCTGTGTTAATTGTAAATTCTGCATAACCTAATAAGATTCTGAGGGCTTTAATATAAAACTTGATCATTTTTGAGGAGATCTGACATAAGTCACTTTAAATTGTTGGTGTCTCATGATGGCACAGAGCTGTAGTATTGACATTATTTTAATCGTAGCTGGCATGTCCGATCTGTAATCAGAGCAAGCTTTAATGTGATAGTGTAATAAATTCCAAAGTGGTGCCAGCGGGGTGGCTTGTGGCTTTACAACCATCAGCATTTTAATAGTAGAGAGAGCATTTCCCAGCGGGATAGCAGCCTTGAAATTAGGTGGTGGCTGAAGGAGTTTATGATATTAAAGACTATTGGAAAAAAGCTGGAAGAAACAGAAAGTGG
Source organism: Pangasianodon hypophthalmus (assembly GCF_027358585.1). NCBI lineage: Eukaryota > Metazoa > Chordata > Actinopteri > Siluriformes > Pangasiidae > Pangasianodon > Pangasianodon hypophthalmus. Next base: position 8,810,364 of record NC_069734.1, on the reverse strand, counting down.
AGTGGTAAGCACTGATAGAAACCAGGGTATGAGAACACTTGTAATGAGTGATGTTTTGAGCTATACACCTAGGCACACTGTACAGTTTTTCTTTAAAAAAAAAAAGTCATACAATGTATGTAGTATGGAACCTCACATTTCACTAAAGGCAATAATAAGGGCAATAAAATAATTTTCAAGGATGTCCTTTTATTTATTGTAAATTATTTATTATTATTTATTTAGAATATTAATTGGGCATGTGAGTAATATTGCTATTAACAGAAATGAATGGTTATTAGTTTGTCCTTGTTTTTTGCTGTTTTTTTATTTATTTTTGTAAAATGTTTTGTAAAATGGCTATATTTAAAAATAATTATTATTTTCCTGAAGGGCATCAATAATTCTGGATAATAAAAGATTATATAATAATAACAACAACAACAACATATACAATAGTAGTTACTGAAATTTATAGACATTACATGGTCTTAATATTTATCTTTGTGTGTGCACAAATAGTGTGCACAAAATACAGTCATTGTGTATTTGGACAGTGACACAATTTTCATAATTTTGCTTCTGTACACCACCACAGTTGATCTGAAATGAAGCAATCAAGATGTGATTGAAGTGTAGACTTTCAGCTTTAATTTACGGTGTTTAACAAAAATAATTGCATTAACCGTTTAGGAATTACAGCAGTTTTTTTTTTAGAGTCCCTCCAATTTCACAGGCTCAAAGGTAATTGGACAATTTACTAATAAGCTGTTTCATGGCCAGGTGTGGCCTGTTTCCCCCTAATTTTGTGATAAATTAAGGAGATAAAAGCTCTGAATTTGCATTTGGTAGCTGTTCATAGGAACTTTCAATATGTGGTCCAAAGAAGTGTCGATCATTAGGCTGGGGGGAAAAAACCGACCTATCAGAGAGATAGCAGAAACTTTAGGAGTGACCAAAGCAACAATTTGGTACATTCTTAAGAAGCAGGAAGCAACTGGAGAGCTCAGCAACACCAAAAGTCCTGGAAGGCTATGGATGACAATTAAAGTGGATGATCATAGAATTCTTTCCTTGGTGAAGAAAAACCCATTCACAACTTCTAGCCAAGTCAAGAACACTCTAGAGGAGGAAGGCGTATCATTGCCAAAGTCTACAATCAAGAGACACCGTCATGAATGTAAGTACAGACAGTTTGTCTCAAGATACAAACCACTGGTAACACTCAAGAACAGAAAGGCCAGATTAGACTTTGCTACAAGTGTATAAATGACTTTGATACAAGATTAACTTGTACCAGAATGAAGGGAAAAGAAAAGTATGGAAAAGGAAAGGAACATCTCATGATCCAAAGCATACCACATCATCAGTCAAACATATAGAGGCAGTGCTATGGCATGGGCATATATGGCTGCCAGTGGAACAGGGTCACTGGTGTTTATTGATGATGTGACTGCTGGTAGAAGTAGCAAAACGGATTTTGAAGTGGATAGAGCTATACTTTCTGCTCAGATTCAAATGCTGCAAAACTGATAGGATGGTGTGTCACAGTACAGATGGATAATGACCCAAAACATAGTGTGAATGCAACCCAAAAGCAAAGAAATTAAATGTTATTAAATGTCCAATGGCCTCAACCCAATTGAGCATGCTTTTCATGCAGAAAGGCAGAAAGACCCGTAAACAAACAGCAACTGAAGGCAGCTGCAGTAAATGCCTGGTAAAGCATCTCAAGGGAGGAAACTGATGTACATTTGATGATGTCCATGGGTTCCAGATTTCAGGCAGTCATTGACTGCAAAGAATTTGCATCCAAGTATTAAAATAATCCCAATATTTATGATTATGTTAGTATGAACAATTAGTTTTGAAAAAAAAAAAATGGAACGACTATGTAAAAGAATGGCTGTAATTCCTAAACTCTCTCTCACACACAAATATATAGTGTGTATTCACCAGTTCAGTCCAGTCCAGTGCACTTAAATGAGGGACATGTAAACAAAGTGCTGCATCTCTCATCCAGTAAATACACATTGATCCATGCCACTTTTCATTCTCAGGCAGCAGATCTCACTACTTGAGTCTTTCACATTTAAAGGTGAATAGTGTGTATTTCCCACTTGACATGCCTTCTTAGAACCCTATCTAAACACACACTGAATCCCAACTTTCCTGGTAATGGAAAGACCTATTCACACTATTAATTTCCGCCTCCTTGACATTTGAAATCCCATTTCGAAAGACAAATATTGACTGCAAAAAAAACTACTTTTTTTAGAATTCTGCTTTACAAAGATTATGGCTCATTGTTTTTGTAAAATTGCAGGTGAACTTGATTGAAAGGGAAATATGTGGTAAACAGGCATGAAGATGAGCAAACACACATACAGAAAACCACACATTGTCTTCACAGTCTCTAGTACATGAATGGGGGAGAAAACCTTGGCGTACCTAAAACCTTGGCTGTTTTAGGTAGACCTTCTGAGACATTTTTGTCTTTTAAAAAAACATGCAAAATGTCTCAGCTATTTCCATTTTCCACTCTTGTCAAGAATTCTCTGCACCTGTACAAATTTGTATAATCGATAAAAAAAATCCATCTCAAGGTCTCAATAACGGACCCTCAATCATCACTATCCTCAAACTCACCGCAGCCTGAATTCTTCTTAAATAATTTTTAATGCTTAATTCATTTCTGTGAGGATGTGTCTGTGTGCCCTTTTCTCTTGACATATCTATTGGCTTCTGTAATTATGTTATTGTAGAGATCTACATAGTTTTGGATTAATGTTCTCCCCTAGAGTCCATTTTTAAAGTACATACATGTACTTGTGCATTACAGATTTAGAACCTACACATGTACTTGTGCATCCATCTCTGATTCCTTACTCAAGATATAGACATAGAATATAACATATATTCATAGATATAGAATCCATATGAATATATGTGACTTGTGCCAACTAATTTTAATGAGGGTGTATTTTATTTTTTTCTACTTTTTTAATTTTTATTTATTGCATGATTAGCATTCTAAAGCAATATCTCTGCCAATATGGTTACATTTGATGTTACTGCCATTTATTTTTGCGCTGTGTGTGTGTGGTTTGATGTTATTTGGCACTGGGAAAGATGGATAAATGGAATACACACAGAATGGTTGTACATTAGTGAATGCAAAGCTGACATCCTTGCCTGTAGGAATGGAACAGTTATATTGTACACAGTTGTGTTCAGATGTTCAAAAACGCCATCAACAGGTATTAATTAACTCACCTTCTGATTTGGATGTGTGTTTGAAAACTAACGTATCCTGGAGATTTTCTGACAATTTGTTTCACTCACTCACTCACACACTCACTTACTCTCACTTATCTTCAGTAAACACTTTATCCTCTTCAGAGTTTCATTGGATCCAGAGACTATGCCGGGAGCACAGGCAGGAATACACTCTGGATGGGATACCAGTCCATTGCACGGCACAATGCAATCACCAATCCACCTCCAAGCATGTTTTTGTCCGATCTGTAGAGAGAGACCCTGAGGCCAGGAGGAGACAACACTACCTGCTACACCATCAATGTTGTTTCATTGTAGACAGATACCAACAGCAGAAAAAAAAGAATTGTATGCTTTTCAAATGTACCTCTGTTTGTGTGGCTATGGCCTGATCCTGCTCAGAGCCCATGGAAACAAGTTAGTGTTTGGTCAACCCTGCCTATCAGACCTGGTTCATGTGGAGATTGCAATGGGAGCAGAAAGTTTGGCATTTTTTTGCCACTCGCCACCTTTGTTCTTATTAATCACTTCCTGTCTTCAGGTCTCTGACTGACACACTTCAGGCTCGAACGACCTTCACCGTGCTGTTCTGCTGTGCACGCTGTTTAAGCAAGCTGTAAGAGGAGGAGTTTAAAGCTGTGAAAACTGTGAAAGCATGCTGGCACTCATTCTCTTGCACTCATTCACTTACACTTATACACCCACATGCAAACTTGGCATGACTCATGCTCAAGTATATACACACGGAACCCAACTGAGATGCAAACAAAAATGAATTCCCTAAAGGAACGCACACACAACTCTGGTCACCCATGCTTTTAGGTGGAATTATATAATTGTATATTGTATAAAAGCTTTCTTAAAACCTCTTGTCGAATGCTCTGCGGCAGTATACGGGATATAGTATACAACTCCGTACAGTATATACAAGCCTGGTTGAGTGCAGCTGACAATATGCTGATCTCATTAAAGCTCTGAATCGCCCCAAAATTCTCCCAACATATTCTACCCTGCCTATATGCTGCAAAGCATCAATAAGAGTCCCAGGAGAACTCTGTTACTGTCTAAAAATAGCCCCAAGGAAGCTTTACCCTGCCAGGAGATGTTCTGAGTGATACATCGACTAACACACTAACACATCCTCTGGAAAAGCAGGTCACCAGTTTCCTAAAGCTACACGAAAAAGAAAGACATACCAATTACCGAAGGCCAGTGGAAACTAGTAGTATGTTTTGGCAGCTAATCTTGGTGAATGCTTGGGCCAGTATAGTTATAAGCTGGGAACGTGAAGCTTACTTTGGCCCCTATTTATAGTGGAAGCTCAGGCATAAGAGTGAAGACAGTAGGAGAAGACCATTTAGGATGTTTGTCCATAATGCTATGTCTTTCCAGCCATGCAAGATGTGACCACAGAAAGTGTAAGCCACACACATGTTGATAGTGAACCCCGTGTTTGCACAACGCTGCATTATTGGATGTGGCCTGTCAGCTTCAGTTTGAAAGTGCAGCAATCGCCAGGCACTGAGTTCACTTAATGACAGACGAACATGTTCAGGAGGGCAAAACGTGAGAATGCATTTTTTATGAGTGCTATTCTGCGGGTGCTCAGGCTTCTGACCCCTGCTGGTCCTCCTTTGGATAAAACATGACATTGAGCTTTAATTTGATGTTTTTTTTTCTACTGTGTGTGTCTTGGCCAGACAGCAGGCAGTTCAGTGATGGCTGCTGAGGATATTGAATGGGAGGGCAAAAATAAATTTTTCTATAATCCGCCATTGCTATTATCAAACCATTCTGATTAAGTTTATAGGACTCTCATTGTATAGACAAAGGCATATTATGCACACATGCAGGAACATATACATTGAAATGCATTCAGGCTTCCTTTTTTTTAGTCAAGTGTTTCATGTAGTTACTGTTTGTTGTCTGTTTATGCCTATTTGTTCAAGCCACCATTGAGGCAGTTATATATACTGTATATAGCTGAGTTTAGGCTTTAGTTCCTCATGAGATTTCAAACCTAGGCCAAAATAGTCAACCATATGCCAACCATACCTGTGCAACATTTCAGTTTCAGGATGAAAGTGGACCTACTGAGACCAGCTGAACTTGAGTTACAATTAAGTTTCTGGATTCAGTTTGTCATCATTCCAAAGCAATATTTCAGCTAGATGGCCCATCACTTGTTTAACTGTCAGGAATAAAGATCAACCAGACTGTTCTTTTCTGTGTGTGCTTTCCACAGACATCACCGCAAAAGAGTTCATGGAGCAGCGAGGGGGTCTGCGGAGCAGATACGAGTTGTTGGGAGACTTCCTCTCTGAGATGATGTCTGTTGGCGTGGACGATGTTAATATCTTCAGCCTTATAGAAGTGCGAGACAGGACCCTGGACGTGCGTTTCTCTGTGCACAGTACCCCCTTCCAGCGTGCCGAGAGACTGCATGGATATCTCGCTGCTCATAAACAGAAGGTAAGGTTTCGGTCCCGGTTTTATGTACAATTACATACAGGTATAGAGGAGTAACATGGAATATCTCTCAGGGTAGAGTGTGTTTTATTATCCTGGACTCACAATGCACAGTGCAATAAACAGTGGGAGGGTTTTGTATTTTTTCCTTTATATGTGGTTTCCAGTTCAGGATTTGAAGTTTCGAAATAATTGTTTTGCGTCTGCTTACCTCTGTTGTAGTTTGTTATTCTTTTGTAAGCTCTGTTTGCATGATAATTAGTTCTTGTTGCCATCGGCAAGTTGTAGGCTAGCTTTGTCGGTGAACTCGCCTAGAAATATATGAACTGTCACGCAACAGACATACAACAGTTAGAACTGCTGTCTCAATTACTTAAGCTTGGCATCATTGCTCTCCCAGTCACCTGTAGATCAGGGGTCTACAAGATGAGTAACGGTCCCTCAAGCATGCTTGAAAAAGCTTGAGACGTGTTCTTTACTTCAGATTAATTACTTAGATTAAAAGCCCTTTCGGGATCATTCTGCCATTGGCTACCCGTTCTTTTCTGTGAAATAAGTGCTGCTCTCCTGCCTCTCTTCTGCAAATATAAAGCGATTTAACCACAGTGAAGCAGAGGACGAATTCAGGTGTGATTTTCAAGCAGCTTGCAGCAATTTATTTGAATGCGCTCGCCCTCAGAGGACAGACGTTGATCAGAATGAGAGAGGAAGTATAAAGCCGAGAGTGAGCTATAGAGCTGAGAGAGAGGAATAAAAAGGAGGGGCAGTAGAGATGAAGAGGAAGGCTAGGGTTATCAATGTTTGGCATTCTAATTGCAGGAAATACTACACAAAAGACCCACTTTCTTATTCTCTGACTTGTTTGATCCCTTATTCTCTTGCCTCTGCTAGTTCTTGCTTTCATTACTCAGAGCCTAAAGTTTGGGCAGAAGAAAGTGAATATTTACCTGGAGCGCCTCATTAATATGGAATACCTGCTTTGTTCTACCTGAAGTATTTGGTGATACTATGGAAAGAGTTTCTTTAGGATAATGAAAATTCATCTCTACATGAGTGCTGCATAGAATCTATACAGCTTTAAATGAACCAATAAAGGAAATCAAACAATAAATGAAAAAAGATTAAGATTCAAGGGAAATATTTTTTCATGCAAAGATCTACATGCACACATTTAAACCTCTCAAGTAATTGCTTTATTTTTGGCAGCCATGATGGCTGTCTGTGTGTCAGATAAGCTCAGGGTGGATGATGAGAGGGAGACAGAAACAGAGAAGCCTCCTTATGTCTCATTTTTTCAGTGGTGCCTAATCCTCTTCCATGAGCTCTGAGAATTTAGCTCCCTCCATCTCTATTCTCCCCTAACATGCTCAGACTTGAACATCCCAGGATTCTCTTGTGGCCTGCTGGGATAAAGGAAGCAGATCGAGAGGCACGTCGCTCATCTCCCAGGGGTTCATCCTTCCAGCCTGCCCCCTAACCCACCATCCCCATAGACAGATATACTCAGAATACCTTTGTGATTATCAGCGTCGGTGCACGCTCATGCTGACATTTCAGAAGATGAGGAAAACCCCCTCCCGTCCCTGAAGTACCCGAAAGTTCCTCCTGTATCCATTCAGTTTTCAAGCTGCTGGATGTATGATTTAGGGAATTGGGAATTTAGAGCTCTCCCTGATAGAGAAATGCTATTGCAAGCTGCTTGTGAAAGGACATTTCATAACTTTGGTTTTGAAGTGCAACCCTACAACATGTGGATTAATCTGAGTGGCAAGTCGGTACACTTTGAAAAACTGTTTTTAAGCTGTGTCACAAAACACATGATGTAACTGCACACAATGGGGTCAGATCCCAGCCAACAGACTAAGCTAGCTGGTTAATATCAGCTAATTAATTAGAAAGTTATTACTGGCTTGCAGGAAATTGAACTGAACTTTAGTGAATTTTGTTATCCGATTGGCTTAGAGCCAGTTGCCAGAGCAAGCCTTAGGAAACACTGGCAAGAAAAAGCAGCCTTAGATGCCATGAGGAAGAATCCTAGAAAGGAACCATACTGACAAGGGAACCCATACTATTCTGGGTGACAGTTGGATAATACATCATTACAAAAATAGTCATATAGAGAAAAGGCAAAGAGCATAATGGTGTTGAAAGTGTATGCAATTCTCATATGGTATAATCATATTGTTAATAGTCCTGGGATGAACATAGGATAGTCCTTATGATTCTTAAAATGTGCTGGTCTCCAGTACCAAGGTGAGGTTAATAAATTAGGAAGGTGAGCCTTAAGCATTAACTGCTTTTGGGAAGTCCTAGAGAAGCCGAGGTTACACATGAGGAACCATCCATGGCAGCAGAAGGTGAGTCACAAGTTCAGAACATTCCAGATGAAGAAAGTAGAGGGACAGAGCGTGAGTATTGAGGATACCTGCATGATTCATCAGGATGAATCATGCAGGTTCAGTGGACGAGAGGAGTAGTAGTGTGCCAGGATCTGACATACAGCTCTACAGACGGAAAGGACAGATCATTACTTATGCTCTTATCCTACAGTGGTTTAAAAGGGTGTACATTGTAATCATAGCACATGCAGGGAGAGTTGGAAGGTAACACAGGCATAAGAGCACTCTAGAACAGCAATGTTCTGCCACTCCACCATCAACAGCATCAGAAAAATTCACTTTACCAAAACACTGTCCCCATACCTTTACCTAAAATTCCTGACTAAATGGAAATACTGTCTTGTTGGAATTAAGTAGGAGGAGGTTACTCAGTATCTAGTATCTAATGTCCTGTATATATTCCTCAGCTTGGTGTCTGTGAACAATGCTGAAACATAAAGCTGTGTATCATCAAGCTAATGCCATGTTTATAAATAAGTGTAGCATATATAAAGATGGTCCTAGAGCAGAGCCTTGTGGAACACCAAACTTTACTTTTGGATTCACAGAGAACTCACCATTAATTACACCATTACAAACTGATAACAGTCCGTCAGATAAGATTTGAGCCTGGCAAAATCTGTTCTTTTAACTCCAATTAAATTAGTAAAATGAACTCAGTGCTTTGGATTGGGGTAAGTGATTTAAATTATATCAAATCTGAGTCATGAGTCAAGACTTAGTTTAGGGTATGCACAGGGAACAGACAGTAATTATTTACACTGTACAGTGAAATTACTAATTTACACTTCCTAGAGGCCATTAATGAAAAGTCCTACACTGTAGTGCAAGTGAAAAACTGAAGAAAACATAAATAAGCAAATAAAAAAAAGTCATACTCTGTATTTTATATCTAATGTTTTCAGTTTAGTCATGAACAATTACATACTGTTGTGCTTCAATATCAAAATAAAGTCTATTTATAGAGATATGCTGATCTAGAGGTAATGAGGTAGTGTAGTTTGAAGAAATTTATGATTTATGAACTTTTGAATCTGATTTAAAATTTGGTTAAGGAAAAAAAAAAAAGAGTACTAGATTTTTTTCTTCCTTGACTATTTTTCTTGTAAGAAACTCAACATTACGTAGTGTAGAACATAGCATTCAGTCACTTGAATGGGGTATAAGAGGTCAGAAGGCAAATCACTCAGTCAATAAATCTGGGAGATTTGAAATAAAGGTGAACTGCCATGAGTGTACATTTAATGCTGTAGTGAGGTGAAATGTATAAAGTACTATTCAAAAGTCTCTTTTTTTAGTACAAATGTTGTTATATATGTTTATTTTATGACTTCTACATTATTGCGTCAATATGAAAGACTTAATATCTTCCAATATTTGCTTTCCCCCAAAAAATTAAATGTTACAGAAAAATGTTTTTCTGTCAGTAAAGAAAGCAACATATTATATGACGGACCAATTTTCAGACAAAAAACATTATGAAGGCTCCCGAGTTTTTCATGCAAAAAAGAAACGTGTGACAGTTAAAGTCTCCAGCAGAACTGTGGCAGATTCTCCAAAATGCTCAGTAAAACTTACCAGTTAATCTCCTTATAAAACTGCGCAAACTGTACCTGAGACTACTATTTATAAAATAAAAAGGCAAGGGTTGTAACACCATATATTGAATTTGTTTAGTTTATTATGGTTTACTGCTCTGTGTAGTATTCGTTTTTAGAAATGTTTAAAATTGCAAAATTTTTGAAGGCACCTTTGCTTTACAGCATTTCTTTGCAAGTCTTGTGCATTTGGAAATGAGGAAGGGATTTAAATTAGTATCTGATCGGGGTAGATTATCTATGTTTTCTATATCTATGCCAGATGTCATTGTTAAATTGATGGTGTATCTATTTTTTTTTTTTTCTAGTGGAACCAATTTTTTACAAAATTGTGCAGAAATTCAGAATAGGGCCCTGGTGGTGTGTAAGTAGACTTCTTTTTAGTCACTACATTGATTATATAAATAAATATAACTACAGCTGCTGCTGCCCCTAAAGGCCTAGCTAATTTTAAATGTAACTAACACTACATCTTGTTGAACTTTCCAGGCTGAAAACACTACCTGCATTAAAATAGTGTGAAGACATGATTTGAGACAGCTTGTGAACACAAGTTGTTCATTACTGGGAGATGCTTTTTATCTGTTGCTTGCAGGCGCTGGAGCATGAAATGAGGTGCAAAACGTGTTTTTTTTTTTCTTAGACAAAACAGATTTTAACGTCTTCACACGGGCATATCAACGTTGCAGCTCGTCAGATTTCAGGTCTACAATTTTCAGAGCTACCCAGAACATTAGCAGCTGCAGTAATTATGTGGCAAATGAATAATTGGGATATTTCGCATTGCCCCTTTTGTTCAGGTTGATTTGATAGATGAGGCCACGCTCTCACAAATACACGCCATTCCATTGTTGTTGTTTTTTTTTTTTTCTTTTTTTTCAAGATGCATGCTTTGAGGACCTGAGCAGTTGTTGTGATTATAAGTATTGTCATGCTGAATGTCACACCTGTTGCTCATTATGAGAAGTTCAGAAAGAGCATGCGAGCAGTAATGGCAGAGAGAGAAAAGCACAGCGGTGTGTGTAATTTAGTGTTCTAGTGTTGAGAGTATGTTGTTCTCATCTCCGAGTCCCTGGCAGGGTATAGTCTCTTGTCTCGCTCTCTCTGCCTCCTTTTCTATGAGTTATTTTCATTTCCAGGAGAACTTCCTTTAGCAGAATACAATTGCTCTGAAAAACACATCGCATTCAGATACGTGAAGCGAAGCCTGATGGAGTATGTGAAGAAGCTACCTTAATTTATGGTGCTTTCATGTTTGTAGCATTCAGTCGGTTTGAATCAAACTCTGTTGTGGTTTTCTGTATGGTGAGGTTTGTTTGGTCAGGTAAGAACACCACAGTCTCACTCAAGCGAGACCATCGGAGCCATATGGTTGCAGTCTGGTTCCAAGCAAACTCTAGTATGGTTTGATTGCACTGAGAAAGCGATTCCACCCTCAATCAATCCAATTGCATGAAGTAAACTAAGCGTGCTGTGTATTTTGGATTGCAGGTGGTATTTTTATGTTGATGTGATCCGCTAAATTGAGCCAAATGAGAGAGGTGTAGTATTGCAGAAATGCGATGTGTTCTGGATATTTGGATCAACAAGCAACCAGTGAATCTTATGAGTATGACTGTAGCCATACAAGCCCCGCGGGCAACATGGGCAGTGTGAAACCACACCAAACCAAATAGCAAACAAAACGCATGTATCAATTTCACTCTGATTTGGACTAATAGGTGTGAAAGTGCCTTTAAACAGCATGGAGTGATAAAACCACAGCCATTGGCTTTGTTTTTTTTTTTTTTTTTTTTTTGTGTGTGCATGTCATCTTCTTTCTGAACAATTGCTAGGATGTCCCTTTGTGCCATAGTACTGCCTCTGTAGGCTGTCTTCCTTGTGGGAATTGTGGGTATTGTAGGTTCAATTCCTTTGGGTTTCACATAAGGCGGTGTTTGGAAATTAACACTGAGAAAGAAGCGGACTTGCACTACAAATACAACCATTTGGAGACAGCCTGGAGGATAGAGAGAGACAGCGACAGAGAGCCAGAGAGAGAGAAAGATGAGCCAGAGCCAGCTAGCATGATTAGATTTTCCGTCAACTAGCTATGGGCTGTGTGCAGATCCCCGGCTCCCATGTGTGGGCTTCTGTTACTCCGTCTCGTCTGGCGATATGAAGCCAGGGCTGATCGGATGTCTCTGAGCTCTGATGAAATGAGACCTCTTTTTCGCTGGTTAACCTCACAGGTAATGCATGCAAATCACCTTCTTAGCAAGCATTAACACATGAAAGTGGCAGTTAGAGGCCTGTGTGCCCTGTGCTGGCCACACTTTGTATGGTAAATAGAAAAGCCTCTGGGTCCCAGGAGGACGGTGGAGCGACAGCTAGAGAGCACTGGGAGTTTAGCCAGTGGTGTTATTGAACATTTTAACCTTTACCGTCTGTGTGAGGAGGGCTGGACACACTGCTCTTGATATAGACGTTGGAGCAATTGCAAATTAGACAGGGGGATTTACTAAGTAAGGAATAAAACGTGGTGGGGCATGATGTGCTAGGAAAATAATCATGATGTGGGGTGATGTACCACCCTGAATTTGATAATGTATGTGACGTTAACTTATTAGAACAAGCACGTTTATATAAACCTGTGATTTGCCTTGCACCCAGAGTGAGTATCAGATCGGCTGTTATAGACAATCAGTCAACATGTTCTGACCAATCAGATTCAACAGCGCTGTGGTATAAGAAGGGCTACTATAAGAGGAGTGAGATTGAGTCACTTTGTTGTTTTCTGTGCTTGAATTTGCAGATGCTTAAAGTACTTCAGCCACATATTCAAAACAAATGACCACATTTCTCCAGTTTAAAGAGGGGTAAGAAATGACTGATAATAAATAAATAATTCGTGACAGCACGGTGGCACAACAGATATCTTTGGCACCCAACCTCAGGGTTCGACCCTGAGCTCAGGCTATTGTCTCTGTGGAGTTTTGCATATTCTCCCTTCCGCTCCTATATCATGCCAGCTCGTTTTATTATTTATATAATTTTTCACATTTTCATTGTACACTACAGACAGTATGAAACCAAACAGGGGTAAGGTTAAGGTTTTAAAAAAATATGTTCACAAATTAAGTCAATTTGCCAACAGCCAGCAGAGCACAATATATTTACTGACATCTAGTTTAAAAAAAGAAAGTTTCTTAGAAATATTCTGTTAGTTTGCTGTGATCCACATATACGCTAATGCATTATATATTAATCCTCCATGCTCTCTGGTGATAAAAATCTGCTATATTAAGCAGGTTTAAATTATTCACAAAAGCAATTTAATACACTTAATTTTGTTTATCAAGGCTTAAAGAATTAATAGCCTGAATGCTAGAATTAGGTGTGTATTAGGGCTATTAGGTACAAACTGCAAAAACAAATATATGGGGATAGGGATATGTTGTGCACCTTTGCTGCAGACATTTAGGCAAATATTTATGTTCTGTTGAGAAAAAAAAAAATCAGTTAATGTTTATGGTAGTGTTGTTCATACTACTACTACTAATAATAATAATAATGATAATATTCACAAAAATAGTAATAAATAAATAAATAAGTAGTGCAGGATATTATAATTATTACATTTATAATTATATATGTGTATATGTGTGTGTATGTATAATATATATACTGTGTGTATGTGTATGTATATATATGTATATATATATATATATATATATATATATATATATATATATATATATATATATATATATATATATATATATATATATATGATACACACACACACACACACACACACACACACATATATATATATATATATATAGTTTTTCTTACAAGCTGTGATGTGCTGTCATCCAATCTCACATAATTCTTCCATATTACACGTAGTGTTTCCGAGATTGGCTTTAGATCCACTACAACCCTGACCAGGATAAAGCACTTACAGATGAATGAATGAAGCAGTTACTGAAGATGAATAAATGATTTTTTTTTTATTTATTAACGCCTGATGACAGTGGGAACTCACCACTGTGTTCAACCAGTTTGCTATAGTTTGGGACAACAGCAATACTCCAATATATGGTTATTATTATATTTTTACTGGTCATACTGTATATTAATATAAAGTGCTGTACATGATATTACTGGCTTTGCTGTATTGCTCACTCATCACATTATACTTGCATTGAAAGTAAAGCAGAGAGAGAAAGATAAAGCTTCAGAAAACCTCCCTACTGGATGGACTGTATATGCACAGTGACAGTCTCATCTCACTCCAGGCAAGGTGGGCTGTATAACGTCCATGTGGTGCCTCAATGCCTGGATTCTGCACCACAGTGGAGCATTAATCAGCCATTTGAGCACTAATCTAGCAGGTCCTCTCAGCAGCCGCATCATGATGTTAGCTCAACCTGTCACTGCTCTTCCAAATATCATTAAAGCAAATGGATTTCCTCTAAGGAGGAGAGAGGAGTTACATATCCAGTTAGATTTAAAGCTAAGGCACAGTCTCATCTCTCACTCTCTCTCCCCTGTATATCCTTTGCCCTCTATGACTATACTTATCCATACCTATCCACTCTGGCTAGATGAGAACCGTTCAGTCACAGGACAATACACACCTCGTAGCAGGCTGTTGAAAAATTGCTGTTGAAGCACAGAGCACAGGTTACGCTTTTGCTGTTTATGTGCTTTAAGAAAAAAGTGCAGGGTGGGATAAGCCCTCGAGTGGCTGCAGTGGCAGGAGATGAAACCAAGTGTGCTGATGAGGGTGTTTGCTGTTGTATGACTTTTACCTGAGAGGATTGTGAAGTCGTTTTGTTTTGTTTTTTATAGGTTTGTGACTATTGTTTGCTGCTCTGTATGATAATGCTGGAGCGTAGGGCCTCTTTCAATTTCTTTTTTTATTTCTCATCCTTTCCACGCGTCTGATCAAAGCACAGCATTGATTGAAAGAACCTCTTTTTAGTGGATGCTCTCTTTAATGCCCTACTCACTCTATACATTTTTCTCTTCCTCTCTTTCTGTCCCAAGTTGCAGTCATTCCTGCAGGTGAACGTTACCCAGGTGCACGTGGACGAATGTGTGGCGGTGGACTGCAGCGGAGGGGGAGGCTGTATGAACAGGCTAAGTGTGAGCGAGAGGCCCTCCGTGGTGGATTCAGACAGTATGGCTCTGGTGTCAGTGACACTGGAGTCCACGGCTGTGTGCAGCTGCTCGGCTCGGGAGCACCTGCACCAGGGCTGCTCCACCTACCCCAGGAACCCCTGCCACAATGGAGGAGTGTGTGTGGATACGCAGAATGGATACAGGTTAGACAGTTTCCACAGTGTGTCATAGTCTGTGTGTGTGTGTGTGTGTGTGTGTGTGTGTGTGTGTGTTCAGCCAGTCACATGTATAATTTTGTGGCATAACCCTGGAATATTGCTAAATTGACTGGGTGTAAGATTTTTTATTTATTTTTTTTTTTAAATACTGTTGATGCCTGGATGCTTTTTCTGTGGTCAGAAATGACACACTTATGCTAACATGGGTGCATTTACATTATCACCCTCTGGGGCCCTGCTTTAGCATAAACACAAGTGCAAAACAGTATTTACCTGACTTTGAGCAAAGGCTTAAAAGGTTCTGTAACAATTCTTACAACCAGAATGTGTGAATGTGCTATTTATCCTGTGTATATTAGCAATGAGAGTGTGTGGTATCCATACACTCCGGATATGTACTATGCCCAGTAGCGCTGTCCAGTTCACAAACAGCAGAATATTTTTAAATAAATGTGACTACTGAATCACCATTTGAAAGACTAATTCATCCAGTACTACCTTCCTGTTAAAGCTTTGTGATTCATTTAGGAAGATTCTTTTATTTGCAGTACTGCTATTAGTGCAAAACTCAACCCTTCCTTCACAGATCCATAGATCAATCATGTCAAACATGGTACACGTTTAAACACATAAATTGAGCTATGTGCCGTCTACAGACTACATAGTGAAGCGTAAGAAAGACAGGCTGCAAACTTCAGAAAATTGATCATATATATTATTAAGACTGGCCTGTGGCCTAGGTGGGCATTAGCCAACATTTAAATTATGTCATTTAAACACTCTGGCTCATTTATTACATTCAATGGAGACTTTTTCCTCATGAAATAGTGCATTATTTTTTGCTAATATTATGAAAAATAAATGGCAATTATTTTTTTTCCAATTTTGTAGAGATCTAGGAGATCTGGGCAAATTTTTTTCAGGTGATTTAGAAATTGCTGGTGGTTCAATTACATCGCTTCATTCAACAGTGTAGTAGCCGCCAGTCTACTTGGCAAAAGTTTTGATTATGAGCATAAAAGCAGAGCTTAAAAGCGAAGAGAGAGGGAAGAGAAAGAATTGCACAGGGCAAAGCTCCAATGAATAGATATACATCTGGTCCTTTTGGTACCTCGTCTCCCTTCACTCCAACAATCTGGCTGGTAAGTTGTAAACTATCATAATTAGCTTATGATGCACCTACTAATTAATAAGTTTTGTTAGTGTATTTAATTATTTGTCACTATTTCTATTTCCTGAAAGGAAAGCATGTTAAATGGCCATCAAATGAGTGAGTAAGCTAACTGGCTTTGCTGTTATTTGGTCATGGCCATGCCAGTTTTTTCATACAGTGCTGTGATTTTTTTTAAACTTTAACATGAGACATCAGTGCCAAAATAGTGGAATGGGTGCAAATGCCAAGCAAATGCCAATTAATCTGTGTGAATGACTTGTTGCTTAGTAGCGATCCTGCTTTTCTGCTTTGCTATGATATTATGGGATGTTAAGCAGGTGTAGACAATACTACTGGGCATAACAGGGCTACCATGTTATGTAAAGCTTGCACAGGGGCACCCTGGTTGGTGTAATATGCACTGTAGTGATGTGCAGTTCACAAAAAAACAGAATATTTTTAAATGAATCTGCCTACACTGAATCAAAAGCTGATTCATCCAGTAGTACCTTTTTATTAAAGATTTGTGATTCATTTAGAATGATTCATACAATTTCATACTTATGTACAGATAAACTCAACCTTTCATTCATAGATCCATAGATCCATCGTGTCAAACATAGTGCACATTTCAGCACTGAACACACGTAATCATAAAACATTCACACTATACTTTTTCACATTATCCATTTTTATTTATACATAGTACCTATTGTCATTTAAAATATAATAAAACAAAACAGTGTTAATGAGTTAAATGTTAATAATTTTAGTGTGTTGTTCTAAATTACTTTATGAATTATCACTAATATACAATATGATGTACATTAGTATGATCAGGTGTGGACAAACTATTAATTCATTCATTTCGTGCCCAATCCTAGGTTTTGGTTGCCCAGTAACGTAAATGACTAGGCTAAAAAGTGGTAGCCAATGTAATTTAATAGCATGTGGTGAGCTCTTTAGCTAGCTAAGTGCATTAATACAGCTCACTATATGTTATTACATTACAATGGCTACCACTTTTTATGATAATGTCGGTTGTGCCCTCAACAAAAAGTCAGCACGGCATTGGCCAATGCTTCCGCTATAAGCTGTGGTATTGTGTCTTTGCGTCACATGTAAAATGTATTATTCAAGGCAAGCTAGTCTAACTAGCTAGCAAGTCTTTCTCTCAATATGTTTAAAATGGCCAGGTGACTGGATGTTGTGCTAAATGACGGCCTTGCATTGGGTTTTTGTCAGTCTTTCCACATACCTGCGTGTTCTTCATTCTTAACTGCTCATCTCTCATCCATTTATGCTAATTAATTGGCCTAATAAAAATCGCTCTACCGTCACACTATAGTTACAGCATCGAGGTAAGTCACACCACTGTGAAGTGCAATATGTTTAAACATAGCTCCAAAGAAAGGAATTAATGAATTTAAGGGGTTATTTTTACACTCTTGTCCTGGTTGTTTAGCCTACTTATCTGACAAATAAGTAAAAAAGTATAAAATAAAAAAGTATCCCGAATACAAAATCTGTTTGTCCCAGGCTCCCAGGCTACTGATTTGTCCACTCCTAATAATGAATAGGATCAATAGAATGTGTAGCAAATTGAATTACATACTCATATTAAAGACTCATATTTAATTCATCATGAAATATAAAGAGAAAAGGAATTAGATGATATAAACAGGGTCCTAAAGTGAAAACTCACCAAGTGCACAAGAAAATCAAAAATATATTTGTTGTGAGGTTTTTCAGTGAGTTAATTATTTCTGCCAATTAAAAGTAAAAGTAAATGTGGAATATGATTACATAGAGGGAATGAGAATGAATTTTATTAGATATTGCTAAACAAAAAAAACAACTCGATAATGCATTCATTATAATCGTCATCCCTTTTTCTAATGTCCACATCATGATCTCCTGCCTTATTTTTTTGCACTTGCCTTGCGATCAGGAAAACAGGGCCCTGTAGGTTTTAAATGTTCACAACTTTTTGGAGAATTTTGTCTGCGTGTGGCAGAGAAAGTTCAGGAACCTTGTGGAACCTTGTGGAAGTTTAACAACCAAGAAACATGTTTTTAGAATTCAAAGATTGTGCCTTGCTTGTATCTAGAAGCACATTAGGTCACTAGCTTTGTATGTGTTGCAGATTAACAGACTACATTCATAAAGTTTTAACTGGAGTCCTTGAGAACTTTGCTGAAGGCCCTGCTTCAGGAATCGCAGTATGATTTCAGCTGCATGGATTGGAGTTAGAGGGCTTTGTTCTGCTGGACAAGTGCTCATGTGCTCATGGTCAATTAACACTACTTGAGCAAAAGGCTAAATGCAGCATATTAGAAGCTGGGTCTCTGTACAGTGTGATGAAAGAGTGTGATGAAACAGCATGAAATAGTTAGCTCTGAATGTTAGGCTTGTTCCCTTCTTTCTCGTTCTCATGCTCAACGGCATCTTCGAGAATGCCAAATGACTCAAGTTCAAGTGAACTTTCCAGATAGATCTCATCCAATATTTGTAAGGCTAATCCTCTCACTACTGAGAATTCTTGCAAATATGAGGTGCGGCAAGCTTTTCCTCTGCTTGCTGTTCAATTCAATTACCAAGGTCTTGCACAACTATTGATTTTCCTTACAGAATAACAATACACTGCGAGAGGGATGGGGGAAAGGTGATGGATGGGAGAGGATTTTTCTTTTTTCTTTTTATTTTTTTTTCAGTATGAAACTTTAGTTAATAACTAAATCTCCAGTGTCACTCATTGGGTTGCTGGCAAACAGAATATAGTTCACATCTTCAATTTCTCATTAGAACCAACTCTGGGAATCTGCTTTCTATGGGGAATGATGTGAGATTGTGCAACAGGTTGGACTTATTGCCTGAGGGAGCTCCGTTCCTTCCTGATGTAATTGATCTCATTCAATTATGTGGAAGGAAATCTATATGAGTATGTGAGAGATTTCATATTTAATGTGCTTTAGTATTTCATTGGGTGTTGTACATAGTATGGAATGAATATAGAGGGGGGAGAAAAGGCAGCTTACTTTCTGTGGTAATGATGCGAAATGTTTACAAATGCAGTATAATTAATATCCCATAGGGTCATTAGTCATGCAGAGCAACAAACACATCATCAATATCAACTAGTCTATTCTAGAGAGCTTGTTTAAAATTAAATGCCTTGTGTTTGATTGCTGCATAATGTATTAGGTGGCAATCAACACTTCCTTAAACACACACGTCAGCCATGCCTCGCCGTAGCAACTTATTCATATATTCCTGCTCCAGTATATAGGTAGCTAAATATACAGCCCAATAATGACTAATAACTCAGTTAAGAAAAAAAGGAAAAAAAATTAAATCAGTTATGGTCAATCTGAATCAATTTTCAGATCGAAAGTGCTATATAACTGGGTTATATAGCTCTTTCTTACAAGAAATGGTGGAAAATAGGTTTCTCCTTTGGTTTCTGGTGGTTTTGTAATGGGCTATGATGATTAGTAATGGTATTGTGTGTTTTTGAAATGTGTTATTATCACAGTGTAAGGGCCCTAGTGATTTAACAGGTAACTTGTAATTGGATTTAAAGCCATTTGATGGATTTCTAATGGAATTGTCCCACATGAGTCTTTTATAGGGGTCTTTTATTGACATAACGGATGTCTCTGATATATGCATACTGCATTTCAGAATATTCCACTCCCACATACCTACAGGTAATGTAGGAGTGAAGTATCCTTTAGGCTACAGAGATTACAGAGACTTTCCAGGTTTTGAAAATACCTGTGTTACTGTACCGCATTACCATGTGACTTGAGAGCTTGACTGTGTTTGCAGAGAAGAGCTTATTTACCGGTAGACCGGTAAGTCTAATCATATGTCATGAAGAGCACAAACTTTACGCATGAAGTGGGCTATGCAAAATATGTTTAAAAAAAGAGCTATAAATATTTATTATACATCAGTCTTAATCTTATAGTGTAGTAGTAGAGGTGGGCTTGGTTAAATTATGTTGGTGCAGAACATCTCATACAGAGTATTCGAGTGAAAGTTCTGATATACTGATATGAATCATAAGCTTGTATGCTCACTGAGAAGTATGTAATTTAAGATGTTACAGAACTGAAATATTTCTTATTCTGAAGATATTCAATAATTTAGTTCAGACTACATTTAAGATGTATGTGATGCAGATTTCTTTTCTTTTTTTTTTTCTGAGTTCAGAGTACATGTGAAAGGTTCCTTCATAATATGCAGCCTTAATTAAATTAATTGAGATTGACAGAAATCTTGGTAACTAAGCACAGCCAGTGATATCTGAATCAGCACCACTTCATACAAACAAATATGAACACACAGATGTACACACATGTTCTCATCCCATGATCTGTGATAGATGGCAGAGGATAACAGTCATACTGCCATATCTCATCTGATTAATTAGGCAGTTGAACAAACAAATGGAATACCACTGGGAAAAAAATCCATATTCATCAGCAATCTGGAGCTGCTGTTCAACTCTGCATCATTTTTTTTTCTCTCTCTCTCTCTTCATCTGTCTTTATGGGAGAAACTAAAAACCATACGAAAGGTATGTCTTAGAATACTATTCCAACATACTATATGTCCCTGGATCCTGTATTTTCTTCTTTCATTTTCTTCTCAGTTCTCAATTAAATAGAGCAAATAAAGGAGTGAATGGGACTTGCTTGTTGTGTGCTCCAGAGCTATTTGTGTCATGAACCCAATGTTAATCAAAGCTTTCAGCCCTTCCTTTACCTATTGCTTGGTGTGGATATTAAGATGGTGTTGCACATGCACACACGCACACACACAAGGTACACAAGTTTTTTTCCTTAGTCAGGAGTTACTTGGACAGTATCTAATTAGGGTGTAAATGATTTTTCACACACTGTCTGCAATTACAGTCTGGAGTTACAGTAAAAGTCACACTTGTTTGTGTCTGGCTCTTGCAGGTCCTGCGTTGTTGTAAATGTGCAAAACATGGCAGCACATTCAGAGAGCGATTCCATGATTGCACTGCCTTTTAGCCCTTGGAACTCTTAAACTTTATGTTCTACCATTTGTTCAGCACTCAGTGTACGAAAACATGCATTTAACGAGTCAAAAATGTTTTAACCCATCTCTGGCAACAATATTTTCATTTGTATAATTTTCTGCTTCATTTGCTCTTAAATTAGTAACAGGATTGATTATTTATTTATTTATTTATTTTAAGCATAGAATTAGCAAATGCACAAAATATGGTTAACTAGCATGCATGCTAATGGTATGAAGACATTAAGGACATTTTTTTTTTAAACAAATGATTTACTTTCAATCATTTCTATATTTTGAGTAACAAGTCAGTGAATATCACAGTGTCATTGAAAAAAGGAAAAAAAAAAAAAGAATGTGAGAACATTTTTACTTCTTCCCATGATCTTTAGGAAACTCAGATGATGCAACTTCCTGTTGAACATGTGACTTGTGAAATATTCCAAATATTTTAAAAGAGGGAATGTGTTCAGGTAACAGAGTAGAGTGAATGTTGTGGGACACTAAAATTAAAACTACATTTAAATAACCTATAATGGATGACATGGGAAAGGATGTTCCAAGCATGAGAAGTTAAATGAATTCTAACATTAATGCAAAAGTATGAAGTATGTTAATGATTATACTATATTTCAAGTTGAAGTGCTTAATTTTAAGTGGATATGCAAAAATGCTCTTTTCTAAGTGCTGTAGAGTTTTTATTACAGTTATTTATCTAAAATATTCACATAAGATGTAGTGAAATACACTTCACATGTCTATAAAATGTCCTTAAATGTAATTTCAGTGGGAAACAGTTGGCACCCCAATCATGGAATCACTATACACATTTCAGTCAGGGATTTGTAACACCTTTTTTGTGGCATAACCAGTGATTCATAAGAAATATAATTTTATTTGCATAACAATTGATTCAGAAACCTGTAAATTGGTTCTTTTGTATCAAAGATTATTGGTCCTGGCCTTCAGACTGTCTGTCTGTATTCCAAAATTGCCAATTTCCTCTCAGGCCTTCCTTTGGAAAGACACTGCCATGTTGTTGCTGACTGAAGCATTAAAATTTGTAACTACTAAAATGAAACCTACAAACCCAGTCAGTCCAGGTTAACCTCAGTGGGTCCTTTTACTGGCGTGTTCCTTTACATTTAAACACAGGACAGGGGGAGCCTCATGACATGATACAAGTCTACAAAAGTAGTTTGGAGTTAAGATCCTTGGAAACCACACAACCAGCAATAAGATTGTAATTATGATTAGGACAGTTGATGCTACAGTTAAGCCAAATATTAAGCTTTTCATGGTCTTAACAACAAATCATTGGGCAGAAAATTAGCAAGAATTAAACAAATAGATAAAGGAACTTAGTATAGGATAGCTTTTCCATTTGATTTCTTTAAATGTTTAAGCCTTGTGGCCCTTGATGGGCTGCATCAGGTGTGGCAGATAACCAAATAATGACTAATCTTTTAAGAAAAAAAACATCCAAGAAGATATTTTTGGAAAATTTGTACACCCAGACATGTGTTAGTTTGAATATCATTAACTATTAATAAAATATTAATATATTTAATAAATATTTTAAATATTTTCATTATTATCATGATTTTACTTTTGCATATAAAAAGACTATATATTTCCCTGTTTCTAGCTTTTCCCCAAACAGTTCACTGCAGCAAAAGTAAACGAGCAAATGGTGGCACAGGAGCTCTCAGGAGTGCATGTGTTTAATTCTTGCTACTTTCCTGACCAATGATTTGTTGTTAAGACCATTAAAAGCTGAATATTTGCCATTTTGGGCTTGGCCCATTTTTTGCCCAGGAGTGTACAGAAATAAAAACTACAGACTTCTTTTTTTTTTTTAACTGAAATGTTTCTCTTTTGCATCTGTGTCAACCACTAGCATTTAGCATTTCAAATAGTAAACTGGTTTGTGTCTGTTTTGCTACGGCACATAGCTCTGCAATTGACTGTGTGAGAAACTCACAGACTGTAAATAGACAAACTGACTGTTTTTATCACCACATTTGTTAAACTAGCTCCTTACACAACATGATCTTTATAGGATTAAAAAGTAAATAAAAACATTTCCATGTCCTTTTGGTTAAATATATTAATGTTTCTTAAGGTTGAGGTATCAAAGTATTTTATATAATGAAGAATTTACTTGAATATCACCCAAATACACCTTTTCTAAATAATATATTCATTTTAAGACAACCCTTAACAAATAAATACTGTACTCTTTGCCAGGTGACCATCTGCAGCAATGATCACCAAAGTACAGAGAGCACCCACACAAACCAATGACGTTTCTTATCTCATATTTTATAACCCTTGCATAAAATATGACCCTTGGATTATGGGAAAAATATTGGAACCTTGATTTAGAAAATCAACTTATCAAACTTATGTCTGTTTCTTAACTGTAGCTGTCTCAGAATTTTGGCCCTTGTGCACAAATTGGGATTAGAAGCAACAGTTTCCTGTGGTGGAGTGTAACTCAGTGAGGCTTTCTCTCCCTACTCTTGTTACCTGATTAAATGGTACTGGGCTGATTCGCAATGTTGGCAGTTTCTGAGGCTTTCACTGAGTGACATCAGCCAGAAGCCTATACATGACCAGCAGGATGAAGCAGTAGCAGTATATCCCAGTGGACTTCCTGCATCCAGTGCAGTGCACACTTCAGATAGACTCATCGCTGCTCTTCTCTTATGTGCCCTACCTGAAGCACAGATATGAGCCTTTCAGAAAGAGATAACCAGACAAGACCTATGCTATCACTTAGCAATAACACAGGCACAATAACACAATAACAAGACCTGAAAAGAACACCTGAACATGGTCGAGTAGTTGAGAAATGGCATTCAGGGCTTAAAGAACAACTTGTACACTCAGCAGCCACTTTAATTAGAAATGCCATACTAATACTAAGACTGAAACGTTACTGTGGACTTCCTGTCAGCTCAAACCAGTCTGACCTTCATCAGCAAAGTGTTTCCATGTGCAGAACTTCCCCGCAATGGATATTTTTTGTTTTTGCCAGGAGCTAAACATGCTGGTAAAGAGTAAACGGACTGAGTTTAGGCCATCATGGTTGAAAGTAAGGCCTGGATTCTATCAAGTGGCCAAATGATCTGATTTAGTTTGTGAGATTTTCTCAGAATTGCTGAGGAAACACCAGCTTTCTAAACACCTCGCACACTCACTCACAGAAATCTGTTGCTTTGAAGTTTGTAGTGTCTTTTGCTGATGACACTGCTGTGTACCCTGAGGCCAAGACTTTGATTATCAGCTTGGGAGAATGACATGATCTGATGCCTTGGTGGCTCTTGTGGCTCAATGTTGTGACATTTTAAACCTAATCTTTGAAACCCATGACCGTTTTCAGCATAGTTGATGCTTATCAAATACTGGTGACAGTGCAAAGATTAAATGGCATTTTGGCAGCAGTCCCGCTCAGTCTAGCTTACCCTCTATTTTTATTCTCTCTTTCTCTCTCTCTCTCTCTCTCTCTCTCTCTCTCTCTCTGTCTCTCTCTCTCTCTCCTGCAGTATTTCTAAGCTTTCAGCTTTCCCTCTTTCTGTCTTATTCACACACACCCTAATACATATACAGTTACAGAAAATGTTTCATGACAACTGTTGTGTTGTGACACATTCCAGGCTGACTTACTGTATGGTACAAAGTAATGACTGCTGACTTTGTAGCTCAGTGTGCGTCTGGATTATAATGGTGATTATGTGACGTGTCAAACAATAAAGTCAAAGTCACTCTGTGTAGGGTGAGACATACACATAACTGCCTCATTATGGCATCAACAATCTTGTAAGCAGAAATAAGAAATGCACATATTTAAGGGTTAGAGAAAATATCTCGTTACAGTGTAATGTTTGGCTCTGTTAAAATCACCATTATGTACCTGTTATACAGAAGATTTTTATGTTGATGTTATTAACACCAAGTGCTAAGTACAGGAGACAATTTTAAAAATGCTGATCTTTGTTCAATTTATCCAATTTAACCCTCAGTTGACAAGCTATGTCACATTAATAATCATTATATTACTCTGACATACCCAACAGATAGAGCTACAAACTCATATGTCTTGACATTCTAGTGTAGGTTAGCTCCAGAATCTTTAAAGACAACCTATGTCAACGCTTGACTCAGTTATATCAATTTATCATCAAAATTGGGAAAAACAGTCTGTATGACAGCAGAGTAGCTTTCTGCACCCAGAAATAGTGTCCCAGATCTGGGTAAAATTTGGAAGGGCATAGGTTTGCTAATGCCAAGTCACCTCACTGTTGACTATGGTATTCCCTGGCAGAGCTGGACAGTCTGCTAGGTCAGGATGCACTGGCTTATGACTTTCCTCACTGGCTATCACTGATTCTACCCACACCGTACATAATTCAGCAATCAGACGAAGTCCTGCTTGTGGCCCCAAAGTGGCCCTCGAGGTTGTGGTTTCCACTAGTGCTCTCACTAGTGGGTGGAACACCTTGCCTGCTTCCTCCCCATACAGATTTGATCCCCCAGAATGAAAGGCAGGTTGATGGCTGCAATCTAGCAGTCCAAGAGATCCCTCTGAATGCAAGAACCCTTAGTGTAAAGGCCTTGTGTGCTCCCAGGTGGAAAGTGTTTCATGTATGATGTGCACGCCATTATCTGTATCCAGTGCACTGCCCAGTTCTTAACGTACTAGCCTTCCTACAGGGACTGTAGTCCCAAAAGTCCCTGTCTATATTGAAGGTGCATTGTAGCACACCGCAGCACTGTGGACATGGGATCTCAGGCTTGTTAAAGGTTTTTTTTTTTCCTGGCTATTACTTCACCAAAAAGAGTGGGAGAACTACATTAGATATCTTGGCAATAAGCTTGCCTTGCCTGCATGTGGTGTTGTCCAGATTATTTCCAGAATGACAATGACATTGAACCTAGGGTTTCTGCCCAAAGTAATATCATATCAGCTACTTTTGTTACTTTTGTTGACCTGGCAGTGGTTGGTGAAGGGGTATCTGCTGAGCATTCCTTTCTATGTCCAGTACATATTGTATGGAATAGGACTGGTTGGTGGGAGCTCCCATGTCCAAACAGAGCCTGGCCTGTGGGGTGGTGGATGTCATTACCTTGGCCAACAAGTGAGTCAGACATCTGGCCCCTACTGTGACATGCCACTCTACAGGGAGTCTTAACTCCTCATGGGCATTAATTAAAGGGTTCTGTACTGCTGGCACCTGGGCATCACTCTGTACCTTCTCATGGTTCTACAAGGGCAACATTATCACTCTCAGTGGAGTGAGTGTGGCAGTCATCTAAGAACACCTTTCCAGTCATTCCTAAGTTGGGTTGGTTTATGACGTTGTCGTACAGGTTACCAAGGTGATTCTTACTGCCTCTGGTGGGTAGAGTGGCTAAAATAGAATGCTAGTGACTTATGTAACTGTGGTTATATACACAGCAGGTAACCAACAGTATTCCATCATTCAGAACCAGTGCTTACCAAACAGAAACAGAAAGTTCTAGCAAACAATGGTTGCTATTTATATCAAACACTGTGTTATATAGTACCTTTTTATGAAGGTCTCAACATGTGAGCATAAGAAGATAATCAGTTGATTCTCACCACCCCTGGAGGTTATCTGGTGTTCACAAAACCGCAATTGCATAAGTTACTAGCAGTCTCTCCTGTCTAGCCCATTTGCTCTATCTCTGTAGTATTCTCGTTTTCAGCCACTCTGATGGTCCAGTTCCGCTGTTATAGCTTCTGTCACTTGAATGTATTGCTCTATGACTAAACACTCCATGCAAAATACCTAAGCTATCCATCACTGGCCATGTGTGAGAAGGTTAAGATAGACATAGACTCTCACCAACACCAGATACTGTGGCTGAAGTGTAACCTGACTCTTAGTCAAAACAAGAAGTTGGCTAACCCAAAGTCAGAGTGGCTTTTTATGAAACCTTAGCTTAAAGCCATGCCATCCTCCAGACAATTCCACCTTTTATTGTATTGATTGTAGGGTGAAATGTCGCCTTATTGCAAGCAGCCCAGCCCGGTCTCATGTCCTGGATGTGTGTCTGGGGAGAGAATTAGCTGCACTGGGCTGGAAAACTATCTGGATTGGGTTCTTCAAGAGACTGACATTAATCAATGTCCCCATATTAGGAATGCAATAACGGCATATTATCACAGTAAATTTCTCTGCTGGCGCACATTAGAATTCCATTCTCCACTCATACCCCCTGTCATGCGTGTGATGAATGCTTCGTAAATGGTGCGAACGCAAGAACAGTCTGAGGCATCCTAGGCCTGCAATAAAGTCTACTATAGGGTGTAAGTCTGGACATCTTGCACTGTGCTAAACTTTTCATGAAACGATTCATAGTGCATTCCAGGTCGATCACCTTGCCTTTATTCATGGACAGCTTGCATTGTTGCAGGACTACCATTGGTTAGAGTGTATTGTGGCCCTGCTATTGTAGTGCTCACATTGTCCTTTTCTTATATAACTGGACTCTTAAAATGTCCTTTGAGTTACCTTAGTTTTTGATACAGGCTCTTTTACCATGACATTACTCAGCCCGATAAAGGGTTTGTTTTAATTGGCTGAAAGTACGACTGACTTTGTGAAAACTTCTTACATGATGCAAACCCCTGGGGTGCTTTCAAACTCGCCCACTTGCACATCATTCCTTATAAATATATTTTTTTACATTGTTGTTTTGTCTCTTGTCTCCTGCTTCAGCATATTGTGTTAGTAAACGCAGGCCTATCTTTGATTAGCAGGTGGCGTTATGGTGTTTCACACGCATTGACTCACCTGAGTGAAGTTTGCTCTTGCATCAGTTAGACATGTTAAGAAGCCATCATTTCACAACATTTCCCTTTCAATCATGTGATCAGCGATGTGCAGCTCAGAGAGTGAGTGAGAGGGAGAGGGGCGAGAGAGAGAGCAGGGTGACACATTAAAGCTTGTGTCTCTAGAAGCCAAGCATTGAAAATGAATGAGCGAAAGAGAGAAAGAGGAAGTGATAAACCTGAAGGAAGAGAACAGCAAAGCAAGAATCAGTATTATTATTTTTCAAAAACTATGATTGGACTTATCAAAGTGACACGAAATAAGATGAAAGAGAAAGAGAAACTGACAAACTGACATGACTGATGCCACACTGATTGTAGTGCTTGTGGAACAGCTCAACTGGAATCAGTGTATATATTTTAAAAAAAAAAAAAAAAGATCTGACAACTAGCTTGTCTCTACATATTTAAATTGCATTGATGTTAGTGACCCATATGGTGTTTGTGTATGGATGATGTGTGTTTGTGTGCATTTGTATTTACATGTGTGTGCGCGTGTGTGTGTCATGACTACTGACCACTATTTCATGTAGAAGCACACTATTTTACACCATATAACTAGAGATTGACTGTCTCATCCTGTCTGCCATGTCTGTGTCCTCACACCAGCAGCTTTAAAGCCCCAAGGAGCTTAAAACTATAATTGCTTTCTAATTAGGTATAAATGTTGGTCTTGTAGGCAGACAATACACATGTACAATACCAAATATGAATAACTGGTGACTTTTCGATGTCTGACTGTACTTCACTAGTATTTCTCTGATGTTATTGTGAAGTGGGTGGAGCTAATCTTGGGTGAAGGTTGCATAAGATGCAAACCATAAATGCATAGTAAATGCATTGTAATTCAAATGTAGTGAATAAGCAGGTAAAATGGCTTATCAGTAAAAATAGTGTAACTAATATAGTAAAGTGATATGAAATAAAACACCAGACTAGTTTACCTTTATGGCATTTGGCAGATGCCCTTATCCAGAGTGACTTTATCAGTTGAGGGCGAGGGCCAAACAGTGGCAGATGGACAGTGCTGGGTTTTGAACTCACGACCTTCTGAACAGTAGTCCAACATGTTAACCACTGAGCATTTTTTGTTTGTTTTTTATGTTTATATATATATATATATATATATATATATATATATATATATATATATATATATATATATATATATATATATATGTTTTGCTTTTTTCTTCTGAATACCAGTCTAGAAGGCTAAAATATGACTCATAGAAGATCTATGATCATAGAAGATCTACTAATGTGGTCTGTATTAATCATTACGAGACACCAACTGCTGACACGTGCCCCAGACCTGAACGAATTATTATTGTTTGCTCTGTCCCAGCTCTCAGTTTGGAAAATCTGCTATATAGCTATAAAGCATCACAAAAATGTAAAATAAAATAAATACTGTTTAAACCCAATATTTAGAATTTCGGAACAGCTTAAATAAGATTTGGCTTTCAACTGAGCAAAATTGAAATCAATTTTCTTAAATGATGTAATAAAAACAGTTCTTGGCATTGAAGTCAGACTTTTTCACCTTGCTGTTTTATTGTTATTGTTATTATATATATATATATATATGTATATATTATTTGTGTGTGTGTTTTTTAGATGTCAGTGTCCGGCACAGTTTGATGGACCTGAATGTCAGCAGACCAAGCATAGTTTCCATGGCAACGGCTATGCCTGGTTTCCTCCCATAAGGCCATGTTTTGAGAGCCACCTCTCTCTGGAGTTCATCACGGAGGTGGCAGACGGTCTGCTGCTCTACAGCGGCCCGCTCGCCCCATTGCAACCCTGGGAACCTGAGGATTTCATGGCTATAGGTAACCTACACAAATTGTCTCTACTGCAGAGAGATAGCGAACGTCAGGGAGCTGGAATGATGGAGAAAAATATATATATATTTTTTTTTAAATGTTGTACCTGTGTTGCCGGAGCAAGCAAAGTTTCACCAAAGTCCACTTTCTAGAGGTCCTCTTGCCTACTTGCCACATTCACGGGAATGCAGTTTTTTCTGCAGATATTTCTGGGAATATATCTGATCTCCATTGGCAAACATTTTATTGTGCAATTTAAATAATTTGTGCTGTAAAGTCAAAAGAGGTCAGATAAAAAAAAGACTTGCCAGTTATACATGAAAGTGGATCTGTTTTGGAAAGTTTTCTTTTTCCTAAAAGGAAAAAACTATTTAGCAAGAGAAAACAAAGCCTGTAAAATTTGATCTGTTTGATCAATTTGATGAGCCCTTAGCTGGTCGACTGTCACAAAAGTAGCATTGTAGCCAGCTACTACAGCACCTGATAAAGCACTGTAGCCATGTAGCACATACATATCTGTTATAAATGGATTAAAATATGTGTCATTGTTAATATGGTAATTATATTTATTTAGCATTTTCTGATGGAGTCTCCAGTGTCAGCGCATTGACAACGAGAGGTAAAGCTGTGGTTTTCTAGCATGGCAAAGGTTTTAGGATGGAGGGATTTCTAAATCTAAATCAATCGATGCTGTCTTATTAACTTCAAGAGAGAGAAAAAGAAAGGCTGGTGAATGACAGTTTATAGCTGTTATAATGTAATTAATAACAGGAACTAACTTGTTTCACAGATTTTCCACAACATTAAACGTAACTATGAATGGATGAAATGATGTGTTCTTTAGTTAATACACTTTTTTAAAAAATTTGTTAATGGAAAATAATCAGCCTCAGGGTGGTAATAGTAATATCACAGCATTGTTAAATTTCTCAAATCTGATTGGTCAGCAGGTGTAGGTTACCTTTATATAGCAGCACAGCTGTAACAGGTTATATATTATATATAACAGGTTACATAAAGTGTATATATATATATATATATATATATATATATATATATATATATATATATATATATATATATATATATGAAATTCTGGTGAGGTAAGACTATTTATAGTTGCTATAACAGTGATAATGGGAACTAACTTGTATCATGACATTCCACAACATTAAATTAAATGTAAATATAAACCTTTAGAAAGCACAATGTGTCATTCATTAATAAATTTTAAAAAATGGAATAATTGGCAAATTGTTGTGGTGTAAGCAGAATAACACATTTCAGATCATGCTGCTAAAAGACAATAAAACACTTTGGGGTCGTAACGTTATGTATCACACCACCCCAGCAATACTACTGTGGTATAACAGCATGATCCGTCATGTGTTATCCATTACATAACAATAACCTTAAAATACACAGAAAATTAAAAATTGCCCAGAGATCAGTAGAGACTGAGCTGCCCGTTCTAACAGATTACTTGAAGTATAAATCAATGAGATGCGTACTGTTAAAAAAAAAAAAAAAAGTACCTGTCTTTAATTTCTAGCGTGCATAAAGGAAAAAAGATATAAATAAAGCTTGCATTTCGGGAGAAAAGATTAGACACGACATGCAAGGTGAAAGATTTGTGGCATCTTGTCACTAGATAATAATAATGCAATGTGTTACGTGAAAAAAAATCCTCCTCAACCCTGTGGATGATATGTAATTTTACAATTTTTTATTGTTCTATTTATACTTCTATTTTGTTTCCATTTGTTCTCTCGTTTATATTTATGTTAATTTATTTGGTGGTAATGTGGCTTTTATGCTAATGAAGAATTGTTAAATTGAACTAAAATGGATAGAGAATGTGTGTGTGTGTGTGTGTGTGTGTGAGAGAGAGAGAGAGAGATTGACTGAGTGTGTAAACTCTCCATCCACCTTCAGCGATGATTTAATGTTTTTAATATAAAAGTTTGAAGACTGAAACTCTCGGGGGAGATTTGCTTAGCCAAACAGCAGTCCAAAAACACAGGAAAAAAAAGAAAGTTACTGTGCTTTTGTGCAGCTGAAACCCAGTCTATGGCATATAACCTCTTCTGTCTTAGGAGGCAGCATGTGCGTCTTAGTTTGTCACAGGTTAACGAAGATGCTCATTATGCATTAAAGCCTTATTTGTCATTCTATTCAGAGAGTAATTACAATAGGGTGTACACATTTACAGCTCTAATGAACTCAACCATGTTTATATGCATGCTCTGCATACGTCCCTAAAGAATACCTCTGCTTACAGTCTGCTTGGTGGGGATGTGATTAATAGTCTTTTGAATGTTCTAGGGATTTTCAGTATGTCAGATCTTAGATGTTCTTGATAGATGTTTTTACCTCACGATTCTAAACGTTCATATTTGTAGCTATAGGAAAATTATAATGAATTTCTCTAGAAACTTTTTGTCAGACTGGGCCTGATATAGTAAACTGTTTGAGCCAGGTTTCAAGCACCTGGCCACCTTCTGCACTGCAGATCTTGCATGTTAGGTATGAAACTTGCATACAGTTTAAATATGCTGTATGCAGTTTAACAAGCAAAGAGTGTGTTTAAATGCATATACACTCACCATCCACTTTATTAGGAAAACCTGTACACTCATCCAATCAGCTAATTATGTGGCAGCAGTCCCAATACATAAAATCATGTACATACAGATCAAGAGCGTCAGTTAATGTTCACATCAAACATCCGAAAGGAGAAAGATGTGATCTCAGTGACTTTGACCATGGTATGGTTTGTATTGGCAGATGGGTTGGTTTGACTGTTTCAGAAACAGTTGGTCTGGGATTTTCACACACAGCAATGTCTAGAGTCTACACAGAATGGTGCAGACACAAAAAACATCCAGCGAGTCATGGTTCTACAGACAGAAAACCCTTCTTCATGAGAGCGGTCAGAGGAGACTTGTTCAGCCTGAGAGAAAGACTAGAGTAACTCAGCCACTCTGTACAACCTTGGTGAGCAGAAAAGAATCTCTGAATGCACACCATACTGAACCTTGAGGCAGTTGGGCTATGTCAGCTGAAGACCACTTTGGGTTCACACAGGATTCTGAGGCAACAGTGAGCACAGACTCACCCAAACTGTGCAGATGAAAATTGGAAAAACATAGCCTGGTCTTTTTCCAATTCTCAGCTGTCTGGTTTCGGTGAGCCTGTGCTCACTGTTCATGAAAATCCCAGATATCTACAGTTTCTGAAATACTCAAATTATTCTATCTGGCACCAACAATTATTCCACAGTCAAAGTCACTGAGATCACATTTTTTACCATTCTAACATTTCATATGAACTTTATTTGAAGCTCTTGACCTATATCGGCATGATTTTATGCAGTGTGCTGCTGCAACATGATTGGTTGATTGGATAATTGGATAAATAGGTGTATTATATAGGTGTAGACTTAGTGCTTGTTTAAATGTTTAGGTCTTCATTCTTCACAAGCAGTGAAGAGTCTTGATGCATGTCTTCCTTGTGTCTTGAAGGATGGTAGATCGAGTTTGCTTGTGGCTCAAAGTGAACATGGTGGAGAGCAAGGTTTGATAAGTGACTGTGTTTTCGGCTTTGGACATTTCCACCACATCACAGGAGTTTTTCAATATGAGCCTCATACAGAGTTTTTAGCAGGCAGTCCCAGGATCAGTTTCAGCTACAACTTTAGTTACTTATTTTGGAATGTTACTTTCTGAAATATTGCAGTGTTGTTCTGTGCCATCTTTGCTCTAATAACCCTGGAAAGCAAACCAGTATTAAATCACATTTTCAGAATTCATTCATTCATTCATTCGTTCATGTTAAATAACAGCTTTATCATGGTCAGGTTTGCGGTCAGTCTGGAGCCTCTCCCGGGAACACTGGTTTGAGACGGGAATACAATCTGGATGATATCAGTACATCGCAGTGCACCGAGCACACACAGATTTAGACACATCTGTGGGCAATCTAGAGCAGCCAGTCTACCTACCCTCATATTTCTGGGAAGCAGGAGGAAACCGAAGAACACTGAAGAAACCCACACAGACACAGGAACATGCGAAACTCTGCACAGACAGTAACCTGAGCTGAGAGGATCGATGAAATGTTACAGCATAACATTTTTAGATTGAATACTTAAGGGAATATTCGAATAAAGCAGAGCCTGTGTGTATGTATATATGTGTGTGTGTGTGTGTGGTGCACAGAATGTAAGGAGTAAAGATCAAGATCATATCAGATACTCGCAGCTCTTTATATAACGCTTAAGCAATTTAAATGACTTCATATTTTTTTACACAGCAGTCGCGTTTTCTGACAGTCTTCTCTTCACTTCCCCCACTCTCTGTGTCTTGAATAGCGATTGTCTGCTGCAGCTCTGACTCATCATCACATCCTCCCCCTGATTGCTGTACTTAAAAATGCATGAGGAAAAAAAAAGGTCTTATTTAATGCATGACACACTCCAGATCCAGTGCTAATGGAAACATGAATTGCTAACCTGTTGTTGCACAGTATTCTTATATATCATTTTTCTGATTTAAGTAGGTTGACTTATTTTACCCTCATTATTTAGAAAGGACTTGACTTGCAGTGATATAATTGGAAAAAATAAAGAAGCATGCACACAGTAGATCATGGACACACAGCGTGGGATGAGAGATTAAAGGATAGAGCAAGAAGGATGAGGGGGTGGAAAGACAGAGCGACAGGCAGTGAAAGAAAATGATTTGCGATGGGGCACGGTGATATCGATTGAAAGGAAAGTTTTGCACAGCTTGCCCCATATTTTGTGTGTATGTGCCCAGTGCTGTGTGAAGTTTTCTTCAGTCAAGTAGCATATCTAAATTGAATCCGGCTCATTCACGCCACATAGTGTTTTCTTACCTGAGCAGGATGAAATGTGTCGCTGCGCACTGCCGATGGAGACAGACAGGCAGCGGGAGAGAGATGAGAGAAGAGGCTAGCAGAGGCACACGAGTCTAACACAGAAAAAGAGTTTGGGCTACAGAAAGAGAGATAGAGAAATGTTGAGAGTGAGAGCAAAAGTAAGTGCAAAACAGAGAAAGAGTCTTAAAGATGCAGTTTGTGCCACATGCAAAATTGCTACGCATGTGGATCTGGCTAGTTTCTTCATTTCAAGCTTGTTTTTCATTGTTCCAGCCATGAAATTAGCACTATCCCCAGATGCTACAGTGCTGCTACAGGTTCCTTAAAGAGCAAAACATACATGGAGTTCTTAGTAATACACTGGTATAAATTATCCACTTCCCTCAAGAAACAAAGATGAATAATAAGAACCACAATTACAGAATTAATATCAATATTTCAGTAGTTTAAAAAAAAAAACATTGAAATTTTTACTGAATTTCTATAAAACCTAGGCTACAACATGCAAGTTTCTTAAAACATTTCAGCATATACCTGGCCCATCACCAGTCCCTTTCTGGTGGACCATGAAACTTAAGTAGTATACTCTTACATGGGTTAAATAATTATTACATATTCCATACAAACCTAGTTAACCTGACTGAACAGTAGTAGCTAAAGTAATGTAATAATATATGACGAGCTAGTTAGGTAGTAAAGTGCATTAATAAAGTCTAATAGAAAGAATATATATATATATATATATGATCTTGTAACACATCATGCTTGTGCCCTTGATAAAACGTCTGCATGTCATTGGCCAACATTTCCACTATAAGCTTTGGTGAGTCTGCATTTTCCACAGAGTGACTGTTACTTATAGCATGAGAGTTATATAATAGCTGGACTTTTTGGTTTCCTGCATTTCATCCTGCATTCCTGATTCTGAAAACCATCTGTTCATGCTAATTAATCATCATAATTAAAAAAAAAAAAAAAAAAAAAAAAGCTTTACGGCGTATAGTTTTAACATAGCTACATACCAAAAGAAAACATTTGTTCTGTGAAAATCAATAGTAAATAAAAATCAAATAGCCCAAACACAGAATTTGAAATTGTCCAGACCTTTTTTATTTATTTATTTATTTATTTAAATTAATCTGACCCTTCATATACACCAGAATAGAAAGCATACTTTGAACAGAAAAGTTTCCATTTCAAAATTGTCATTCTTAATGAACTACTTAAAAAAAATACACCTAGCACTGTTAACATTACTAACTACCATCATGTTAAGCTGGACCATTTTAATGTAAGCTCCCGGTTAAAGGCTCTACTTCAAACTGTACCCTATTTAATAATCTTTTAAAATCATTATGGTACTTTTAAGTATTAGGTCAGGCGTAGGCGTTTTCAAACACAGCTCTAGATAATAGTCACATGGAGAGAATGGAGAGAATAGCTGGAGAAGAGAATGAGAGTGGAGGATGTGAGGATGCGGAGGATGTGGAAACTCTGGGCTAGACGCCTGAGAGACAGCGATAGAGGCAAAGCGTAAAAGACTCTGCAGCGAGAGAAGAAGCGGCAGTGTTAGGAAGAAGACGCGAAGAGGAGGGCAGGAAGTGGATGATGAATGATGAATGGCAACGTGAAAGAGAACAGACAACTAAACGAATGTTGCTACAGTGCGTCTCGGTGCATCACTCTCGCTCGCTCTCTACTCCTCCAGAGTTTCACTCCATCAGACCCTATTATTTTCGCCTGTTTTTCAGTGCACCCTATTAAACCTTATCATTGGCCTCGTGCCTGCCAGCTTCACGCCTCTCTTCTCCCTATTAAACATACCGACACGGCTGCTACAACACTTCCGCCGGAGCTGCTCACTCATGCTTTTTTCTTCTTCTTTCTTCCTCTCTTCCTAACACACACCCACACACAGATGCTCTCTCGCACCCTTTCTCTCTCTCTCTCTCAGACATACAAACATGCACACATACTCTCTCTGCCTCTCTGTCACATCCTCTTACTTCTAGAATTCATCCAAATGCTAAATACTGATGTTCAGATCTCGCAATATGGCGATGCAATATGGCGTAATCTTGATATGAAACATTTACATGTTTAAGTAAACAAGGCACAGTTTTTATGCAATTAAATGAAAAAAAGCCAATTGACACAGAACATCAATGCAGGGCAGCACAGTGGTGCATGGAGAAGCATTGCTGCTTCACAGCTCCAACTAAAATGATTAAACTTTTTGATAACTCATCCTGTACTAGATTGTGTGTTTGTCCAATGAAATGCTCTCTGGAACGTATATATATCCCACCCCTGGAGGCGTGTCTTGCCCTACAGTGGCAGCTCATTAGCAGCAAGCATGGTTTGTCTGTGCATCTTTGTTTGGGTGTCTTCCCGCACACTATGCACTTTCCAAACAACACTTGCTGGAGAAAAAAAATATTTGGAGGACATTCATTTGGAAGAGGGTGGAATTGTATGACTAACAGTTATGTGAATGTTGGAGCTGTTTATTATCAGAATTTTGCTACCTCAAACTGATCAAGAGTGCTATTCTTTTTTTATACACCAAGTTACAGCAATGATGTAGCATAATTTGTAAATATTACATAAAATGTTCTCAGAAAATCCAGGGAGCCAAACTTTTCTCAAACCATAACAGTTCATAGACTGATAACATTCAGAAACATAGGAAATAAAATTACACTAACAAACATAACCTCACAACATTCATATGCCTGCCTACTCACATGTCAGTAGTGCAATCATCTCACAAAATCTCAGGTATCTGATAGAGTTTTCAAAATTCGATTCATTGCAATTTGAAGTTGACCTTCACTCTTTTTAAATCTTATAGAAAGGTTGTTGGTGCAGTACACAAAAAGCTTCATTTTGTCTTTCTGAGAGAAAGGTCATCTGTAGAACGCCACAACAGTTTATTTTTTTTCTTTTTCCTTCAGAAAAAAATTTTTTAAAGTAAACCCTTTAACCCTTGGGACTTTTAGGGCTATTTAGGACTTTTTTAAATGTTGGTTTTAATTTTAAAAAAAAAAACAAACTTTAGTGTCTGTTTTTTTTTTTTTGTTTTGTTTTGTTTTTTAAGCACAACCTAACCAATATGACCTCATAATTCTTTTATTTTTTTCTCAAATGAAAATAAAAATACTATATCAGCATACTGGACCCCAAAACAGATTTATATGTAAATTTAGAAAAATGATTTTTCTTTGCTCAAAACCACAAACATGCAGAGTCTTTTGAGGGCTTTTGAGACTTTTGATGGCTTTATAACAGATAGTAAAAAAGAAACAAATAGATTTAAAAAAAAAAAGGTAAAAGCAAACAGTGTGCTTTCCAACTCTCCTACATCTTATTCACTTCCTCTGATAATGTCTGTTTTTCAGCCTGTTTTTCCTGAATCTGCAGATTCCAACGTTTTTCTGTCTATTCATATGACAAAAAAAATGGCAAAGATTTTCCAATATATGCAACGATATGCAATGTCCTGTGCTAGTTTGACAATCAAACAAGCATAAGATAATATTATTTCATATAATTATTATATTTCTGTTTATGCATTGTGTATCAACACCAAACAAAAACCACACTGAAGTTTTCAAGCCAGCACTTTCGACAGAAGTTGGTCATGTTGCTTAGAATGACGTTTTTGTGACTTTGTCGAAAAAAAAAGAATGATGCAACTTAATCACATGGTCATGATTAGTGACCCCTAGTGGTTAAAAATATGGAAATATTATTTACTCAAAGAACCCTTGAGGAGCATTTTTTGAGTGTTTGGTTGATGGGATGTGGTTGTGTGTAAATCTCTGTAAAAAAAAAACCTGTAAATCTCATACCAGAGCTCCCAAGTGATGCAAGTGCTCTATCGTCCAGAGATTGAGTTCGAATCCCGATGATGCAACAGCCATCCATGGCTGAGAGTGAAGAGAGCAAATTTGGTCGTGGTCTCTGGGTGAGAGGGACGGCTCTCTCCTGTTAGTCACAGTGGCACTAACTAATGGTGGGCATCTGTGAGCTCATGTATGTGGAAGCAGGTAGATAGCTCTTTCGTCCCAGCATGTGATGCTGCATTTGACACAGCATGATCAGCAGTTTGAACAGTTGCAGCTGGCTGGCTTTATGTGTCTCAGAGAAAACAAATAATAGCCTTTAACCTGCCTGTTTCATAGAGGAACCTTTTTTTTCCTTAAAAAAAACTCTATGAGATTACTTTTCAGAGAAGACTCTTTTTTTTTTTTTTTTTTTTTTTTTTTTTTTTTTTTTAAGTAGAACCATTTTAGAATATTTGAACCCGTAACTGTCCACCCCAGCAGTGACAGCAGCTCAGGTATGACTAGCTGAAACTAAGATCCATACTTGCAGCTTTACCCCATGCTTAGACATCTATTTATCATTTTCATAATGTTCCCATTGTACAAAGTCCACTTCTAATCAGCCATGCATCCAGATCTGAAAAAGCATCTGGGTTCTCTGGGTTTCACTGATTGGGTGGAATGAAACCATGTGGTTTCATCATTTACAGAGGTTGCATGTGTTGTACTTTTCATCACATATGTAGTGATGTGCATGTGGCTTTTGTTGGTGATCTCATTCATCTTTCAGAGTCCAGCCCTTTTTTTTTTTTCTTTCTGTCAACACAATCTCCCATGCCAGCCAGGGCTTACATTTCCTCCCTGACCGCTGGCTTTTCTCTCGATTAATCTCCTCCGTTGAAAAGGGCAGGAGTATCTGTGTGGGTCTCAGTGCTGGTTAGAGTCTCTTTTCAAGGTTGCACAAAGATTCAGAGCAGAACAAGGGCGAGTGTCTAATCAATGGACAAATTAGACTGACAAATTAAATTTGGTTGATTAAGGATGGTGAATGGTAAGTTTCCTAAGGCTTAGCCGAGGCTGAGAGGTGTCTCAGCATTGCCTTTGTGTCAAAGTGCGCCTCGGGCACCAATGATCCACAAGGAAATTAAATGACATTTATCGTCCCTTTGTGACACGACAGTTCAATTGGTTCACTTCTTAATCTAGGCAAAGATGTGAAACTAATTCTGATGAGTGCTGTGTCGATTCCAATGTCAAATTATACTTTTATTATACTCTTTTGATTTTTACTTCTAGCTTTTTATTTATTTTTTTATGAGTTGGAAACAATGATTAGGCACTTTTGCATTTTCCATCTCATTATGCACAACAAATATTTTTTTTATATACTGTATATATATATTTTTTTCTTTTTAGTTTGCCTGCACGTTGATTGGATATGAAGTTAATTTTGTGATACCAAACATAATGCAAGCATAAATCAAACCATGACTCAAGACTATATTTATGAATAATGGTTTTATACATTCCTTCTTTTTTTTGTTAATCTAAGCAATTTTTCAAAATTAGACACTGTCTTTGTGCATGCAATATATTCATTAAAGCCAATTGAGAGAGAGAGAGAGAGAGAGAGAGAGGATGCAGACGGGGTATAAATGAGTTTGCAGATACCCAGCCATGCATACACACACGCACACACACACACACATTTGGAGGGCATATCTGGTGATGAAAGAGGTTAAAGGATATACTGTTGCACCCGAGTGTGACATGCATGTATGGTCGATATGCAAAATCTACATTTGAACAGCTCAAATTTTTGCCTCCTGTACTGGGTTTCAAATATCGCTTTCAAACCTCCTCGTTTCCTGAGCAGGGCAGGGCAGGTCTGTAAGCCAGCATGATGAAAAACCATCTAAATGCACACATACACCATTTTCTCCTCTTATGGTCCTGATTTGTATATACTAAGTGATTTGTAATGCTATTTGCTCAGTCCATATGCTCAAGATTTTCTGTGTGAGTGAGAGAAGGAAACCATTTTTCATGTTTAAGAGAGGAAATACTCTGGGGGTGTTTAAGGGCTCCCCAGACTCTCTGTCTCGGTCTTGTGCTGGCACTGGGATTAATGTGCGCTGATGTTGAGAGAAGGTTGGAATGAATTAGGGACAAGAGAGGAGAGACGAGGCAGTTCAGCATTCCCGCCGAGCACCATATCTAAGTGCAAATGCATGTAGTAGCTGGAGTACATGCTTTCTGGCACACAGAGTTCAGGAGTGGAGCCA
Organism: Pangasianodon hypophthalmus; assembly: GCF_027358585.1. Taxonomy (NCBI): domain Eukaryota; kingdom Metazoa; phylum Chordata; class Actinopteri; order Siluriformes; family Pangasiidae; genus Pangasianodon; species Pangasianodon hypophthalmus. The sequence continues at coordinate 8,769,394 of NC_069734.1, read as the reverse complement.
TGGGGAGGCTATTTACACATCCGTGACATTGTAAAACAGCAAGCATGATACACAGTGGAGATACACAGACCTAAATGCTTCCAGCTCTCTTTTTCTGACAGGATTCTCTCGCTTTTTTTTCCCATCTGTCTCATCTCATATCTCATTTCCTGGATTTCCTAGCTTTCTCTCATGCGTTCCAATATTGTAAGTTTATTACCATTTATGTGTTATTATTTGCAGCTCTTAACATTGATTAAATAAAAGCAGAAATTAGCAAAAATTGCCTAATAAATATAATTTCATTCATAATTTCAAGAAGATGTTGATAAATTTTTCTATAACAACATGGCAAATCACAGGTTTATATTAATTTGCTTGAATATATTATTGTTTCTATAATAACAGCGAGTAAATCGGAATCATTGATATGGTGAAGTTTTCTGTAAGGGGATTTTTAAGTAAAATTTATGGAAAGTGTCTCCAGTGTCAGTGCTTTGTAAAAGTCAGTTAGTTAATAAAAAAGTATGTTGTATCATTCTTTGCTTAATCAAGAAATGTAATTGCTGGGAAATCGCTGTGGTATAAGAGGAATGAACACTTTGGAACATGCTGTTTCAAGAAAATAATGAACTTTGTGGTCATAACGGCCCTTTGCTCTGCATCTCACTGCCGCATCATTGATTATTTTCCTGTAACAGCACTCCCTGTCATGTTTTATTCCTTATTTAAAATATATTCACATGAAAGAGACCTACTCTATGAACGTGTGCTGAATTTAGCTAGCAAGCCCAGTGGTGACATTTCATCTGGCTGTGCTACGTAGGCTAGATAGCCATCTAGGTAGCTAACTATGCAACACAATGCTTAAGAATTACTTCAAATGATGTTGTAGTCATTTAATAGTAGTAATAATACATGCTACTTAAACACTGAGGCAAACGTTAGCTAATAATAGTAGCAGCAGGAGGATTGAATGATTGTCAATCTCAGCATGACTAGAGATAGACAGACAGGTTTTCTGAGAAAATTTCATGTATTTATAACTATTCCTAATTTTCACTGCTAATGCTAGGTAGCTGGCTAACATACAGTAAGCTATAACCTGGGTACATTTCTGAGAAGTCATAATTATTCATGATTATTCTTGGTTGCTAGATAAAACACTGAAGAAGCTTTTAAGTCATACGTATGTGACAGAATTCACCACTAATGCTAGCTAGCTGGCTAGCATGAGCTACCTTGACAGAATTTCTGTATGATTTTTGAAGTTATATTCATAACGTATTATATTATACTGTATATTATACACAGGTTCATGTTTATTATCTTCACTTCTAACATTAACTGTGAGTTTATAATGATTGGCAGGCTATACAACTGTAATCACTACTCTGGATACCCCTAGATGGAAATGTTCAAAAGACACATCTTTAAGATTATGTGCAGGCTCAGAGAGATGTCTGTGTGTCCCTCTCAGGCATCCACATCCACATTCTCTCCATCACTCTTTGTCTTGCCACTTCTTACTCAGTCTGCTTCTTTCTTCTTATTTATTCCAGACTCTCAGTCCTATTGCTCTAGATTTCTAGTGGCTCAAATGTCACATCAGGATTAACAGTCAGTAAGAGGTCAGGTAGCATAGATAGAGTCAACGTGGCAGTGGCGTGTGTGTGTGTGTGTGTGTGTGTGTGTGTGTGTGTGTGTGTGTGTATATATGTGTATGTGTGTGTGAGAGAGAGAGAGACAGAGACAGAGATACAGAGACAGAGCTATGTTCTCAGGGGCTTGGTTTTGAAACAGACCAGACAAACCAGGCTTCCCCACAGGGATTTCAGCATCACTGATCCAGTGCACTTACGCAAACCTTTAAAGGATCGAAAACTAAGAAATAAACTAAAAAAATTAACTGAGACAAAACATCAAAGATCACTTAACCTCAAAAGATAACCCGAGGCCAGTTCCCGCTTCTCATATTTCATTCACAAAGCCCAGAGTAAACTTTACACAACGAACTAGCAAACCAAGCTGACAGTGTCTTTCCTCACAGGAATTTCAGCCTGCTCCAATGCTGGCTCAATCTGTTATAGCACTTCTCTCCCAAACAGCACGGCACGTCTGCAACAAAATAAAAACCCAGGGCTAGTCAGAACCTGGCCAAGTGTCCGTGTTGCTTTCCCATCACCCGTAAAAGAAAGGTCTCTGGAGTTCATAAGGTGGTGATTTGTTAAGCAGAAGTAGTGAAATACTACTCGAAATTAAAAAGCAATCAAGCATATGTCATTAGATCATATCATCAAGCTTGAGACAGAGAATTTGTTTTAATGGATGACGGGGAATACATTTTAAATCAAGTTAAATATCAATTTATTTAATATAAATAAATGAAATGTAAATAAATGAAAATGAATGTGAAACATTAAATTGCTGTAAAAGAGTGACAAAATTTCACTAGTCTACTACTGACGATTTTTGTGCCAGAAACAATTCCAGCCAGAGACAATAATCAGGATAAATGTGCTGTTTGTATGATGCATTAATGTATTTTAATTTTTTTTTTTCGATCTCCACATTTTTGTCTTGGCTCACTCATGTCAGGGAGGAAATAGTGTCAACATGGGGATTATGGGTAATTTAGAGAGCTGAGCCGAGTCGTGCTACACAGGAATTTGCGGGCAGTTGTCCTTCACTGTTTATTCTTAATATTAATGAAAATTTAATTAAAGATTCTTTAATAAGTGCTTGCCTTAACCCTGGGACCTTTACAGAAATTACCTGATGGGAATAATTAAAATAAGTAATGTAAGGGTTAGCAGAGTTCTGTGTGATGAGTGATTTTTTTTTCTGATTTGTGCAGTAGTTTTGCCCCTGATGGCTCAAGTGAGGAAGGTGAGGATGAAGAGGATGAGATTTCTGAAGTCTCTTCTTCAGTAGATAAAAATAAATATAATTGTTTGGTTGGGTTGCAGTTTGGTCAGTCACAACATGTGTATACACACTCCTGTTAAAATTGTAGATTTTTGTGGTGTAAAAATGAAACCAAGATAAATGATGTCAGATCTTTTTCCACCTTTAATGCAATATAGCAACCAATACAATCCAAGTGAAAAACAGATAGAAACAGTTTAGGAGGAAAAAAAGAAAAAGAAAAAAAATCTTACAGTAACCTGGTTGTACACCCCTTAACTAATACTTTATTTAAGCACCTTTTGGAATGCAGTCTTTTTGGGTAAGGGTGATTTGCCGATTTTATTCCACTCTTCCTGGCAAAAATGCTCCACAGCTATCATTTCCTGTGTACAGCCCACTTCACGTCATTCCACAAGTTTTTGATAGGATTTAGATCTGGGCTCTGGCTAGTTCTACCTTGGTCTCATCAGACCATACCACATTTTGCCACATGGTTTGGGGTGATTTAGGTGGCTTGGATGGTTTTTATTTATTTTATTTATTCTTTTTTTTTTTATTAGGAGAAAGGATGTCCATCTAGCCACCCTGCCCCTTAGCCCATACATATACCAGATATTGTTGTCACATGCAGAGTGTCACATGTCACATACAGAGTGACCAGTACGTGCCAGATATTCCTGCAGCTCCTTTAATGTTCCCAGATAAGTTTTCTTCTGGTCCTTTCTTCAGTTTTGGAGGGACGTCCTGTTCTTGGTGATGTCACTGTGGTGCCCCATTTTCATCACTTGATGATGATGGCCTTCAATGTGTTCCATGGTACATCTAATGTTCTGGAAATTCTTTTGTACCCCTCTTCTGATTGCTA